>NW_007728671.1:249128-250433 GCF_000696425.1 Galeopterus variegatus | reverse complement strand
ATCATCATCATCATCATAAATTAAGCACCTATTCTGTGACAGTCACTTGGCTATGTGCTCTGTAAAAATTACCTTTTTTAAGTTCTTGCATTTTGAGGTAGGTGCCAGATATATTTACAGATAATGGAACTGAGGATTAAAATGATTGCCATTTACTCAAAGCCCCCTAGCTGGGGAGTGATAGAGGAACCTCTAAGGACAAACTCCAGAGAGGTTGCACTACCTGAGGGTCCAGCAAATGGTCAGCAAGCAAGGAGGTGATTTGTGCAAGATGAAGTGAGGTGAATTCACCTGATGGGTGAAATCCGTGTGTCTCTGTCATGAATATTTGTTCTGCATCTTATCCCCAAGTGAGAAAGAGAATCCCTCTGGACTGGTGTTTCAAAATACACCTTAAAATATTCTTTTTTTTTCCTATTATTGAAAAGTAAAAATATTTTCCCAAGGAACAAACAAATATATATATATACCCAGATCCTATTCCTGTTCAGGATTGATGCAAAGAGGGATTGTTGGAAGTAGAAATTATGGAAGAATCATTGGTTTTCTGGCAAACACAGATGTTCATGTTAGAAGACAGAAAGTATTGACACAACCATATGAAGGAGCCCAGGATTAGCTGGTGGTTACACATTTGAAGCACACTCAGTATTCTTTACAGTACGTACAAGGATACTTTACAAACTTTGTGGAAAAATGGCACTGAAATACAATACAAATCTTTTCATGAAATTTTTAAAGTAACTCACATATAGAAAACATATGGACAAAGGTCAGAGAGCTTGCATTAGACATGTTTTGAATGTAGATATATTTCCTTAAGATATGTCAACCTTACTTTCAGCACCAGGGCACTTAATTGGATGTTAGGGAAAGTGCCAGATCCAGGTAAAGGAAGCCTTGCCAGGGACAGAACTTGGCAGGCAACATCCCCACCCCTCCTGAGCTGAGACAGACATTGATCAGGAAAGAGCAGTTGGCTGAGAAGGGTCAGGAAAGGGGAGAGAAGGAGGCGCAATGGCTTCCTTATTTGTGGCTTTAGTTCTGTCCTCCCTCTTCTGAGAAGTGCAACCCACACTGAAAGGCCACTGTCTCACCCCCCAGCTCTTCTAATTCTTCCTCAGCTGTTTTCTGTGCCCCAAAATCTTCAGCATGGTGGATGGTTCAGGGAGGGGAAGGTTGGAGGGAGACCTTTCCAGACCCACGCACCCACTGCAAACTTCAGAGCTCAGCAGCTGCACGCCCTCATGAGATGTCCTGCGTTCAAATATATTGATGTGACTTCCAGTTAGCATCTGTTGCGGG
>NW_007728671.1:219596-247672 GCF_000696425.1 Galeopterus variegatus | reverse complement strand
TAAGTGTATGTGAAATAAAAGTTGTTCTATTAATTATCTGTTGCTGCATAACTAATTACCCTAAAATGTCATGGTTTAAAACCAAAAACATTTATTATCTTAGTGTTTCTGTGGATCAGGAAGGTGGTGTAGATTCACTGGGTCCACTGATGAGCCAGCTGTATCATGAGCACTGTGAGGTTTCTCTAGATGTTCCAAGTTTCACTTCAGATACTCCTCATCCTAGGTTAGACATATCCCCTTTCCTTTTGAATGTGCATAGGAGAATATGTTTTAAAGTACATTTTCTCGTCTTTACATTCCCTTAGATTTTAACTAGGTCAACAATTCACATTTACTGGTTGGTGGGTTCTCTACTTTAGGTGAGTTCTGTTATTTGACAGGACCAGCACCAATGGCTAGAGATACAGAATCCTATTAGATCTTTATGTAACACAGTCCCCATCAATTTAAAATTTTGTAAAATAAATCATTTTCTAAACTTTAAAATAAATGTAATTTTAAAGGCAGCATTATTGTGCAGATATGAGCTCAGATTCTGTAGAATGCCTCAGGGGTTGTCATCCCTGCAATATCGTTTACTAGCTCTATAAATTACTTGATTCCTCTGTGCCTCAGTTTCCACATTATAAAATAGAAATAATTTTAGAACCTTCCTTACTAGGGATGTAGTGGGTATTCAATGACTTAATGTTTGGGGAATGCTTCGAACAATGTCTGTCTTTTAGTAAGCACTTTATAAGTGTTTGTTAAATAACATAAATTGTTTTGGAGCAAGGATTTAACATTTTCTTGGCAGATGTGCCTGGAATACTCAATATTATTTCATTCTTATGAATCTTAACTAATTCTGGTATCCTCAGGAGTAACCATTTAGAATAAATAATTTGTCCTTTCTTTGTTGCTCAACCAACACTAGTCTGTGGTCCCCTCTGGGACAGGGATGGCGTCTTCGCCTTTGAGGGCCTGGGTTTCTTATTGTGTCCGGCACGTGGCAAGTATTCTATAAACAGTTGTTTAATTAATTTCATATTGTTTGGGGTGACAATTTGCAATGAAAAAAGGAAGGAGATATTGTCCTTTAAATAGAGTTTGTTTGGGCCACGTTTACCTGCAGTTTAGAAAAGCTAGGTATCTTCCTGTTCCCTGACATCATGCAGCCGATTAATCACACTGGAGTGAGTCCCCAGACAGACCCTTCATTTTGTCTGCTTATTAACTTTCATTATGTGCAACACTAAAGTGTAATTGTGGACAGGATGGATTATGCCGTAAACTTTTTTCCTATTACACCATTCCTTCACAAATCCTCTTATTAAAGTGTACCAAGGGTGATATATTATGTTAAGAAGGTTTAAAACATAAGGTGACAATGACCTTCCCTTTAATTAACTGTGATGGAAACAAAGGTGAGAACAATGATGATGATGCGTGGCTGCAAACCATAAATCACCCTCCACACGGGAGACAGGACACGGCTACAAAAATAACCTTGCAATTCACAGGTTAAGCGAATGTTCCAATGAGCTGCTTCCACCATTATTTATTTATACTCAGCTCCACTGTGTCATGGGGCATGAGGGGTCACTCAAGAAACCTGCAAACGAAAGCCCAGCTGCTGCCCCCTGAGATCGGATTTCAGACTCACTTAGGTTATTCTGTTTAAAAACATGAACATTATCACATGTTAGTCTAGTAATAAAGTCGATATAGAAAGCCTTGAGTTTTATTATTATTGTAGATTACATATAATTAACATAAAGTGAAATGCACAGATCTTAGGTGTTTGGGTCAATGAGTTATGAAAGTTGCATACCTTTGAGTAACCTCCACCCAAAATAAGACATAGGACTGTTCCATCACCCAGAAAATCCCTGGTGGCCCTTTCCAGTCAATCCACTTCAGTGTTGCTCTCTTCACTTTTACTAGCACAGTCTAGCTTTGTCCTTTCTTTCATGTAAGTTGAATCATATAGTGTGCGTTTTGCAACTATGTATAAAAGCTTTGCTCTATGTAGGCACCGTCTATTTAAATTTGCAAATATGTTTCTCTCTTTCTATTTCTTAGAGAAAGAGCAAAGAGCCTGAGGTGCAGACGTAACTCATGGGGCTGAGAACCACCGACCTTCAGGAGCTGTGGTGCGTCCTTGCTCATCAGTCCAGCTGTGGTTCCATCTGGTGTGTCTGATGAAACTGTCCCCATAGTCCCTGCTACTGGATGTCTCATCTCTGCTGCCCTTTTCCCCCCTTCTTCCCCCACCATCCCCCTGCTCTTCTCAGGCACAGTGAGGGAAGTGTTATCTCAGACTGACAGATTTACTCCATTAACATGTTGGGAATGAGTCCTGGGATGATGGGTTAGGATTTTTCATAAGTCTGATAGGTAAGAGAAAAGCAAAGCTATGGACTATCCTAAATATTGTCCCAAAGGGCCTTGTTTCATTAGGGTAATTTTGCCAGACAAGAAACAGGACCAGCTCCTCGACATGGCTTTGAATTCCATTTCCAGCCACCAAGGCCAGGTGTCCACAGTAGCTCTCTTCCACGTGCCCCTGACTGGCACCACTGTGGCTGGAATACAATGAGATTAGAACAGGGTTGGAGGAGGAACATGAAGCTGCGAGAAAGAAGAATTTCATAAGTGCTTTATAATTTATGGTGCCCTTTTAAGTTCATGCCAATTCATAGATTAACACTAAATCAGCCAAGAAATTTAATTTCAACATGCATAAACATTTAAAGAGTGTTCATTTTTAGCAGCTCACCTGGAATGTGTCCTGATGTGCCACGGAGTATATCACGGGCTACATGAAGAGGCCCTGGAGTGCAGAGGCTCCTGGGTCAGCTGCGCACACCTGCCACGTGCACTAGCAACCTGCATACCTCCAGGGTGGGAAAGACTCCCCTATGTAGGCAAAGATTCCACCTTATTTTAATTTTATAATAATATTTTAATTTTCTTTAAATGTGCTCAATTTTAAGGCATTTTAATGTGATAAAGCATTGGTGGGAAAATTTCTTCTTCACAAAACTGGAAGTTTACATGTCCCATAAGAGTATGAAACAGCCACTTGTCACCTTCCAAGTCTCTGGAGAGATCTGAGCAGCAGCTATCTCATGGAGGTCTGCTCTGTTTTTACCTCCCAAATGGGGACAGGATTTTTCTCTTAGTTGGTCCACTCTCTCCTTCAGAGCTTTGCTGGCCGTCGATGCCAGCTTGAAGCCAGGGGATGCCACCAATTTCAATCTGGCACCACCTCTCATTGCTCAGTCACCCACAGGATGCAGACGGAGGGGGGGCCTCTGCCACATTGTACTATTTTTCAGAGTGCTGCTGTCATTATTTCTAGCACTGTCACAATTATCTTTCTTAATCTCATAAGCTCATGTGCAACATAAGAGGAAGCTGAATCAGAGAAGAATAAAGGAACTTGTGGAAGTCTATAGAAAAATTGGAATTTGGGGCCGAGCCCGTGGTGCACTCAGGAGAGTGCGGCACTGGGAGTGCGGTAGCGCACCTGCCGTGGGTTCGGATCCTATATAGGGATGACTGGTGCTCTCACAGCGCTCACTGGCTGAGTGCGGTGTGGCCAGTCTCAAAAAGGACAAAAAAAAAAAAAAAATTGGAATTTGAAGTCAGAACTTCCAGATCATGTGGACTAGCCTTGTGAGGTCCCAAGAAAATTATGCAGGAAGTGGCTGTGGAAATTCAAGTGAGAACATGAGGGAAGACCTCAAAAGCCATCGCCACTGGGGGTCAGGAATAAGCTTTGGCTGAGTGGTGCCAGGGGGTCTTCAGTGAACAACATTAGAACTGTGGGATGTGAACCAAAGAAAGCCTGAGGCCACAACAAGTGCCACACAGTCACCCAAGGCACACTTCTGCCCTCTCGTGGTATACAGACTAGAGTGCGGGGCCTCCTATCCCAAAGGAATTTGAAACTGTCCTCATGACAATGGGGAATATCATGGCGCCTTTTTAAGCTTGGCCTGTGTTTATTTTATTTTATTTTGGAGCCTTTTAAAACTAAGCTGCACAATTTTGACAGTCTGTGACTTTAAAAACAATAAAAGAATTACAGTGCCTGCTATTGGATGAATATTTGTGTGTCTCCAAAGCTCAGATATTGAAGCCCGAGTCCCCAAAGCAAAGGCATTTGAAAGTGGGATCTTTGGGAGGTAATTAGGTTTAAATGAGGTTATGTGGGTGAGGCCCTTATGATTGGATTTGTGTCCTAACAGGAAAGAAGGAGAGAGAGTTCTCTCCATAGCAGCATTACCTAAAGAAAGGCCACGTGAGGACACAGTTAAAAGATGGCCATTTACACACCAGGAAGCAGCCCTCACCAGATACCAAATCTTCCACCACCTTGATCTTGGACTTCCAAGCTTCCAGAACTGTAAGAAATAAGCTTCTATTGCTTAGACCACGCAGTCTGTGGCATTTTGTTATAGCAGCCAGAGTTAAGACAGTATCTGTTCAAGGATCCTGCAAGCTTGAGGAACCAGGCAATAGGATATGCTGCTTTTCATCTTGCAATTAGTGGGATTTATCTTGTCTGAAATGTTAGATGCCAAGTGATTAGTGACTTATGAGAGCCACTATTTGTTAGCTCTTTGTTCATGGATATGAACACAGATGGCATGATGGGAATTCCAGTGGCATGGTGGGGACAAAGCTGTTCACCATTCTGCTCCATTTGCCAGGGTTTGGGCATGGAGCTCCCTTGTAGAATTAGAAAAAAAAAAAAAAACGAAAAAATTAGCCTCAAAGACTATTGTCTTCATGAACACAAACAACACATTGCATCAGCCTTGCAGAGTTGGCGACAATTTATGCTGAGTTAGTAGTAAAAAGTGCTGATTTCATTATATTTTCTATCAATGTATATTGGGAAAATGGAGAGATAATAAATTCATATTTTTACAAGGCTGTTTCTTTGTTAATACTGCACAAAGCCTAAATAATTTGTTTTTGCTTTAATTTGATAAATGGCTATATCACGTTGAGTATGCATGTATGCATGTGTGTATGTACAGTGAGGAAAAAATGAAAAAGGATTATACAATGGGAGAGAGCATTTTTTTTTAAAACCTAGAATACTAGTTTTGTATCTTGTATGCAAAAGTCAATACTCTCTAAATATGCACATGAATACATTAGGCTACCAAAATATATATTTTTTATTCAGGCCATGGCAGGCTTGTACAGGAGGAATGAAGCCACTTGTTCTGCACCTGACCTCTGCTAGGCACCTTCTTCTCTTCGACATGCAGCGCCCACTCTGGTCAGCTCCCCCACTCTACTCCTGGTGTAAGCACCGGGTATTCCTCATCCCTGTGCTCCTGGCCATGTGCCCAGGGCCCAGGGTCACTCAGACCATAAAAAGTCCTCAGTAATGTTAAGTAAATAAGTAGAGAGGTGAATGAATGAATACCCCATATGTACCAGGAAAAGGACTCAAAATGAAAGCTAACACACAATGAGATGGATAAGTAGCAAGATACATCATGGGTGAAAGATTTCAGGTTGTAAGTATGGTTTTAACTAGTAACAATTTCATGTTTAATCATTTTCCCTGTGGAAATACGATTTGAACATGTTAAGTTCTAAATTAGGTAGGAACTAATTTCTTAACATAAATGGTCTTTGTTTCAGGCAAATAAAACATGGGAAATTTTAAATAGGGTAAATAAGTTTATTATAATATCTTTATATATAAATTTGTAAATAAATAAAATCCTCTCCATGGCCCCATCTCTTTTAAACTGGAAAAAGGTGGTATGGAGCAGAACAAGGGAAAGTCAAATCAATTTGGCATAAGTATTTTTTTGGAGATTAGGTTTATTGCTATTTTAATATTTTCCCATGCTTTTCCTAACAAGGCATGACAAATGGAGCCACCTTTGAATAATCCTTGCACTAATAATGCCATAAAATAACTACCTTTAATTGTTACCTCTGGCCAGTCATCAAGTCAACTAATGAAGAGAAACTTATGATTTTTTTTTTTCCTATGTGGGTAGCACTCATGGGAAGGTTTTCACTGGTTTCTGCCTGGTCTGTACTTACAAGGCAGTTTTAGAACTTTTTTTTTAGAAAAGAAAATGTGTTGATGTCTTTCAAAGCCTGTGGAAACATACACACATCTACACAGTGCTTATGTGATTAATATTTTCCACTTGGAGGGAGTAGAGGGAGCTGTTGGACCATCCAGAGGACCGTTGCAGAAAACTGACCTTTCCTAAATTTTATACTAAGGGTTGGTATTCCAAATTACCATTCCTATTAAAAGCTTTTTCTTTTTTCTTATGCTTTTCTTGGGCATCTTTTATAAATTTCTAACTGTGAGAAGTTTGACACAGTTACAAATGAGCAGCTACCCAATTAATATTTTGGAATGGAACAAAGAAATATATTGACTGTATAGACTTAAAAGAGGAAAGAAAGAAAAAAGAAAAACCAGAACCAACTGAGAAAAAAGAAAAACCAGAACCATTGGCAAAATCACTAACAATACCATTGTTTAGATGTATGAATCCCTCACTGTGTATATGCTTGATTTTTTGAAATATATTCATTGATGTCAGATGCCAAGATAACTCAAATAATAGTTTAGTTGTCTAATGTAAAATATCAGATCTTCCTGCAGAATCAGAATCTCATGAAAAGTTGCACGAAGTTAGCTTTTCTCTTTTTTGTTCTCACGCTCTTGAAGACAATAACGTATTTGATTATATAGTTGTAGTGGAAATCTAATGCTAATGATTAACCTGTGTTTTGTTAATATCTAATGAAGTAACGAGTTGAATACGTCAATGAAACTTCAAGAGAGCATGTTAAAACTCTCAGCAGCACAGTGCCCGTGTGTGCGTTCTGCTCTGCAGCAGCAGAGCTAGATGCCACCTTATTACCCAGCCAGACCCCAGCCTTTCCCCTCCCGCAGAGGCATCAGCCTGGCGTTGTCTTAGCTTGCCCAGTGTGAACCAAAGAAACCTCCATCAAGAGGAGTAGTTAGTTAGAGATTTGCATAAAGAAAATGCAAGAATGGAGAACCAAAAAAAAAAAAAAAAGTAGCAATAAACTATTATCAACGCATGGTCGACTACTTGTGAATGTTTTCACAGAGGCAAAGATACCAATATCAGAAGCTACATTTAAACCCAGGGTTGGAAAATCCCACATCCCTCTGATGCTACTACAGGGTCTCTAGTGTTGTGGGACTCTGTCTGCAAGATTTCCCCAGCATCCTGATTAACAATGTAGGTCCTTTCGGAGATGAATTAATTATTGTAGGTCAGTAGGATCCCATTAGGGACACTGTGGTAGTTATTAACATTCACTACTAGGAAGAAACTTAAGTCTGGTCTTTAAAAAAAGATAAATGGTAATAATTACANAATGAAACTTCAAGAGAGCATGTTAAAACTCTCAGCAGCACAGTGCCCGTGTGTGCGTTCTGCTCTGCAGCAGCAGAGCTAGATGCCACCTTATTACCCAGCCAGACCCCAGCCTTTCCCCTCCCGCAGAGGCATCAGCCTGGCGTTGTCTTAGCTTGCCCAGTGTGAACCAAAGAAACCTCCATCAAGAGGAGTAGTTAGTTAGAGATTTGCATAAAGAAAATGCAAGAATGGAGAACCAAAAAAAAAAAAAAAAAAGAAGCAATAAACTATTATCAACGCATGGTCGACTACTTGTGAATGTTTTCACAGAGGCAAAGATACCAATATCAGAAGCTACATTTAAACCCAGGGTTGGAAAATCCCACATCCCTCTGATGCTACTACAGGGTCTCCAGTGTTGTGGGACTCTGTCTGCAAGATTTCCCCAGCATCCTGATTAACAATGTTGGCCCTTTCGGAGATGCATTAATTATTGTAGGTCAGTAGGATCCCATTAGGGACACTGTGGTAGTTAAGCTACATTTAAACCCAGGGTTGGAAAATCCCACATCCCTCTGATGCTACTACAGGGTCTCTAGTGTTGTGGGACTCTGTCTGCAAGATTTCCCCAGCATCCTGATTAACAATGTAGGTCCTTTCGGAGATGAATTAATTATTGTAGGTCAGTAGGATCCCATTAGGGACACTGTGGTAGTTATTCACTACTAGGAAGAAACTTAAGTCTGGTCTTTAAAAAAAGATAAATGGTAATAATTACAGCTTTAAGATACTTGAAAGCTGAAAACAATTACTTTGGGGACAAAGAGAATAATTTAAAACCATGCAAGTAATTTACAGATTCCTAGCCTTTCATTCTGTATCACCTAATATTTGAAAATTAGATGAATTAATTTGAAAAATTAGAACAAGCTTTACCTGAAAGTAACCAGTTTTCCTACTGAACTCCCCCCTTTTTTTCTGCAGTTAATATGCAGAACATTATATTCCTAAGTGGGAGAGGAAGAAACTATAAGGCACTTTCAAATTTAGAAACGAGAAAAGAGAAGTGTGCCTCTTGCGCGAATTATTTACTTAATGCATTTTGGGTTACTTTATGATATGTTGCAGTCAAGTCTAAAATTAACCATCTGAAGGAATAGGGATTATATGTAATATGTTATAATTACAGATTATAAGCAATATACTAAGTACTATTTCTTTTTTCTAAATTTTGAAAGCTAAAGGTGTAAAGTAGACTGTCTTCAGGTGCTAGCGTCATTTTAGTTCTCATTAGAAATGTGCTTGCTTCCGCTTCCATTGAGAGGAAGCTCATCTGCACAACTGATTTATTTTATCTGTTGAGAAATAGGGAATTGCCCATATGTTACAGTGTATAGTGCCTTTTTAGGATTAGATTAGATCAGACTGAATGTGCTTCTGCCTGTGAAAACCGTTCTTCACTTTTCAGTGTCTTAAAGAGTGAATGCTTAATGATGAATATTATTTCGTCATATTAGTCTAATCAATTCTAGTCATATTTAAGATCAGAAATAAATACAGGGCTGCCTTTACGTCCTTAGAGACTATGTTAATTGCACAGTGACTGAAATAAAAATAATCAGACGCGATGACATTGTAATAAACATGCTGAATCGTATTCTCACATTAGCAGTTATTATTCCTCTTTCAGAATAAATTGAAACAATACATAGCCCAGTGTTCTTTGTATCCTACTCACGACATGATTGACTGCGAGGAGCCTACTTGGCACAGTGGTTAGTAGATGAAGAGATGAACGGAGCTGCTGCCTCAGAGCGGGCTCACTCACGTGGATTTTCTAAAAAGCCGCCTTTAAGGAACTGCAGCAAATGCAGTTCTGCTAGACAGAAGCAGCACATTTCTCCTAAATTTAGAAAATGCATGCATGCAGGGAATACTAGAAACAAAGGGTAGACTTGATAGTATATTTCATTTTTAATTGCTGAATATATACTTCACTGAGAATTCAAAAAATAGAATATTCCACAGTAGCATAAAATTGTCAGTTCCTCATGCCCAGGGATAAACTGCACTATAGAGAAATAAAGAAGCTAATGAGTCATTATCTTTGCTAACCTGACTGAGAGGGGAGTATGTACGACTGTACACAGGGATCGCCTAAATTACACAGTAGATTCTATCGTTTTCTCAGGAGGACAGAGGAGAAAAACTTGAGTATGTGAAGCATATGGGAGCAAGGGTTCTAATATCAGAGATGACATGTTTTGTTTTGCTTTTTTTCATTTTTATGTAGAGGTGAAGGGGGTTGTGAGAGAAAGAGCTGACGATCGTTCTTTCAGCTGGAAGGATGGAAGGAAATGATCAAGACTCTTTATGCGTGTGTGTGCGTGTGTACACTGTTTCCATGAATGTGTATATACACGTAAGGTTTCTTCCTATAAAGCTTGGAAATTTATGTGTAATGTATAATTCGCTTACCTTGCTAACAGTAATAGGAAAGGATTTTATAGCACAGTTTCTTCTTATTCTGATTTATTCATTTGAAAATGAAAGTGTGATAAGGGCTAATGAGAAATGCATTGCTTTGTACACAATAAGATAATGAATTCCTATTATAAGGATGCATAATTGATAGGTGGTAAACCACCTCGCTCCTCTGGCATCTTCTACAAATGCAAGGCATACTGTAATTTCTAATAGATTGTGTGTGTGTGCACTTGTGTGTGCCGTCAACTAACTTCTTAGTTTTAGAGTAATTCTTTGAATCATTTTTTTTCCTTTCTGCTGTAGGTAGAAATTCTGTTGCAAAGTGCATGGACTGAAATAAATCTGATATCTGGGAAGACATTATAATGAGACACTAATGAGGCCCCTGAGTCCAAAGAAAGAATGTCACCTGGAAATTGTGATCAGGGAGAGTGAGCTGATGAGAAATCACTGCGGTATACAGCACCATGGTCCCCTCTTTGCCAGCCTGTCCTTGCTTTTTTCCCACAGGGTGCTCTAGACAGGGAGGAAGAAGATGACCAGTGAACACGCTGGTACCTCAGGTGTACCCTGCTGCAGGCTGGGGTAGGCTTTCTCTGTGGTCAAACAGTGTTACACAAGCAGAAAGTACAGCACAAAAGCAAGGACAAATGAAAATTTAAAAACTTTCCCCTTCACCGAATATGGTGCATGCATTAAAAAATACAGCTTCTCAAACCTTTGTGGATCTCAATTTAAACGCTAATGCCCTTGTTCTCTTATACTTAAAACTAGTCCAGTTTTTTTTTAGCTTTTGAAATTGTGCTATGTACTTGCTTGGCAAATTAGAATTCCTAGGTTGATCTAAAATATCTATCAGTACTGAAAATTTTCCTCTATCTTAATTTAATTTTTGTGGACCATTTGAATTCATGTTAATTTTTCCTGTTGGAAATAAAGCACTTCCATAAGCAACCATTAGTACCAAAACATTTCATTCTGTAATTGACATATTTTTCCTCATTCCAAAGCTCTACTGTTCATTTGAAAGTAATCAACCCTTTACTTAAAGGATTACATTACACCAATTGATAACTTAAAAGATTAAACCATTGAATAGGGGAAGGAAACATGAAATCCCAAGCACATGTAAAAAAATACATTTATTCTCTCATTTCTTCTTCTCCTGTTTCCTTCAAGTGTCACCAACATTACGTTGTGTCAATGAACATATGCTTCTGGTAGTTAAAACAAGATTGTGTTTTGTGACATTGCTTAGCCTCGCTAGTGCTAACATTTGAATTGTCCTGAGTGGCTGCCCCCCTTCCAGAGAACACAAAAAAGGGCAGGCTGGCTTCACCCCATATTCACTGAGTCCCTCTCACAGACATTCCCAGTTGAGAAGGCTGAGGTCCCCTTCCATTGTTCTCCTGACAAATGGTGAATGTCCTCCATTTGCAGTGTCTGACCTTGACTAATTATGTAGAATTGGTGCAGCTGTCCCTTGCTTCACCAAGTGTTGCAGCTCCAGAACATGTGAGCAACTCCTTGCTGCCACCATAGAACTTAAGTTTGAGAACTTCATCACCACAGACAATGCCTGCTCTTCGTGCTGACTTTGAGTTCGGCAAACCCTCTGCTACCATATGTTGACAAATAATTTATATTCATACCGGGCTTTGTTCCTACATCTTTTAGACCGACTATTTTAAAATAGGTTAGAAAAGTTTCCTGAAAGTAATCTATTAAAATAAAATGGGTGGTGGTGGGGGGAGACTAATAAATGCACAGAACACACTTTACATAATTAGTATTTTTTTTTACCAGAACATTTTATGACTCACTGTGAATATTGCGTGAATTATTTAAAAATAGTTACTTTTAAGAGTGGGCCAGATGATCACAAACAAAGGTACATGCTATAATTAATGTCATCTACAGACTTTGCAAAAGCAGAATCATGTTGCCATGTGCTTATTCATTTTATTATACGAAAGTAAATGCAAAATATTTTTTATACGCTAAAATGGAATAAATACTTAAATTCTGAATGCGCATTTTTCATAAAAGGGCCATATTGTTATAACGTATATTTTCTTTTTTATTCTTATCTACTGAATTGCTCTCTATGTTAAGTATGTAGAAGTCTGTTTTTAAACAGGGTATTTTTAGGGAAGGAAAAGAAACTTTAAAAATTTTTCTTACAACCTGAAGCTACTACTACAACAGGGGGAGAGTTGGTGTTTTAAAAATAAGAAGATTCAAACCGATTAAAAATTGTAATTTCAAAAATTATAGAATAGAAAAATTATACAATACCTGTAACCTAAATATTTTTAGATTTAATGATATAGCTTATTATAAAATAAGACTATGTGTTAAGTCATAAATTGCCTGAGTCTTATAACTTCTTGTTACAGGGCTGGGAAGCAACCTATATTTTGATTCTAACTAGGAGATCTTTCTGGACCACCTTCTGTTTTGAAGTCTAAGTTAACATCCCTATAGAAAGCACATATGTTTGTGTCTGTATTTTCCTGTTTATATATATTGGGTGGAGCTGTAGGTATTTGTGATAGAAAATACATGTCTGAAGCCTTGGCCAGCATGTTTGCCACCAGAAAGCTTTCCCTGCAGACACGGGGGATGAGCAAATAAGTTCAGTCCTCTGCCTTTTCCTGGAAGAACATAGAAGGAAAAAAATTGGTTCTAAGAGAAATACAAACTTAAAAAAAATAACAATTAAAATATTTTTTTAAATATAAATATTTTTTAAATGAATTATCTCCTCAATTTTAAACAGGACTAAAATGCAATTGGAAGACCTGAATTCTGGAAGGGCATGAGAACCAAACTCTTGATTTCTTAAATTTTTCTATATAATTGATGATAATCAGTTTCATATGCTATAAAACTATGGACTTTAGTACGAACTCTTTTAAAGCATGTCTGTGCTTGACATTAAGGAAAAAATAATTGTCTCTTGCAAAAAATAAGAAGAAAGAATGTGTGGGAAAAAACAGTCAACTCGGTTGAAAGATTCAAGTGTTTTTAAGACTTTCAAAGCCAAATCATATAAAGTATGAATAATAATTGTGAATTAGATATACTAAGAGCTCTGTCAAAACTTTTAAAAAGCAGTATATTAGTGAAATATTAAAATACTTTTCTTTCAAACTTGTTCACACTGTAAGCCTTTCACTCAAACCTATTAGACTGCACATTGCTATGTATGCTTGATCCAATAGATACCTTTATGCAGGCTTTTTTGTCGTTTTTTTTTTTTTAAGACAAAAAAAGCATTTTTCTTTTTGCTACTCAGAATTGAAATGCAACATTTCATATTAGGTCAGTGTAATAATCCAATAGCCTTTATACCTCTATTGGGGCAATTTTGTTTAATTTTGTTGAAAATTGAGTCTTTATATCATGGAGACATCCTGTGCATTGCTTGTGTGCCTTCTGGCATTGCTATAAAAAGAATAGCATTGTGCTTTCTCCCTCCTTAAAAAAATGTTTGGCTAAAAACCATGTCTGCCTGGATGCCAGCAGTGAGGTAGCATCATATAAGTTTCCACTTAGCTGCATGTTATGGACACTTCACTCCTCCACAATTTAAGGGGTATTGTTTAATTTTGCTAACCTCTCTCACAGCCCTGGTGCCTTGCAAGAAGAGCATAGTCTCTTCTAAAGTGAAATGAAGTAGAGATAAATCAGAGAGCTGGCTGTGATAACACATGCTAATATTTCAGACCACATAAATGCAATCCTAGGAGGAAAAAAAGTCATTGAGTTTTTTTTAGAATTAGTCAAAATTTTGTGTAGAATTAAAACCAAAAAAAAAAATAATAATAAAGTATTTATACTTTTAGGTTGTTTGCATTTTTTTTAATCGTAATCTGACATTTCTTACTTTAGTATAATATTGGAAGTCCCTGTTGGAAGTAAATTATCGTGGTAGAGAGTGCTGAGTCTCTCTTCAAGGGCTGTATTAAACTACACTGTAATTAAACATCTAGAGAGGTATCCAGTTTACTCACCTCTTTTACTACAAATAATCCAAGAGGGAAAATAGAAAAAAACATGATTGACTCATGTGTTAAAGCTTCATTTTGTAACGTATCCACAGCTCACAGCCTCTGTAAAACTTGATATAACAACCGTGTTCAGTTGTACATTTAAAACATAGCCAGATGTTTCAAGAAATGGATAACCCAAATGTTCAACTTGAAGCTTGAAGCAAAACTTCCCACATAAAATAATGTGTTTTAAACATAGTGATTATCTTTTATGATTATTGTCTGGCATTTTCCATACTAGACAAACTGGAATACAATCCAGAAACAGATGTTACTACAGCAGACTGGTTTGAAGGGCTTGTGAAGGCTCCCACCAGCGCACAGAGACTAAACGGGGTGGGGGGTTATTTATCAAGAGATTAAAAAGAGTAATTAAAAAGACTGCTCTAGTGTATAGTGAATTCAACAGACTGGAAGATACGGATGCCCAGTTCTTTCCCAGTTCAAATGAAAATAAAAAGCAAACAAACAAGCAAAAACCTGACACATTGAGTTGAATGGTGTCATGAGCATACGTTTCTTAAATCTAGATTTTTTGCAGACTGGAAGGCAGTATATGAGCAGGGGTTATGCTTTGCTTAAGAACCACATCAAATTGCAGCAGTTTACAGAACCAGGTGCGAGTGTGGAAGCTCTGTTTGCTGAGGAAAACTTCTTTACTTGTCTGTCCCACCAGACTCTAAAATGTGCAAGAGCAGCTCACGGGGTTTATCTCTAACCCTGTGTTTGGCACTGTACGAACAAGAAATGTAAGCATCCTTAGTTGTGCAGCAGATGAATGCTGACAAAGTGGATAAACTAAATATGGATGGGTTTGCTTGTGTTTCCATGCAAGTGTTCAAGGCCTGGTTAATGGTTATAATGAAGCAAGAATAGCAAAGATATTACCTAAATAGTTTTCTATTAAAACACAAATTAGTAAGTTAACCTCCAGTAGTTAGTAAGAAACACCCCTTCTGGCCTCTTAACTTAAATTTTTGTTTAAATGCAGATACATTTGAAGTTCTAAATTAAATTAAGTAACACATATTTACTAGGAAAAAAATATGCCACATCAGTATTATCATCCATTTCTCAAAATTGTGCATGAGGAATAAAATGTAAAACAAGCCACGGAGCGACAGCATGGCTTGGTTTACACATCTGTGAAATGGGCACAGTAGTGCCTTCCTCCCAGGGCTGTTTTGAATTTTAAATACTTGATAACTGCTTAATGTAATACATGGCACTAGGAAAGTGTTTTTTTAGAAAATGTAACAAAAACAAAAACAAAAGCAAAACCTCTAAATGGTTCAAGAGTAAATCTTCTCTCCAAATCATCGTGGATTTTAGACCAGACTGAGGCTTAAAGGGGAGCCCCCCACTCCCCACAAGCTGCTCTCAGCCTCCAGGGGCTCTGACCTTGCCTCTGAGGACATGGAAGCCCATCATGCTCTGCAGAGGGAAGGCTCGTCGGGTAATGCAGAACCCCCTCTCCATCAATCCAGGAAGCATTTCCCAAACTCCCTGCCTTTCTTCTCCACACCCCTCCCTCCTCTGCACTCACGTTCCAAATCCCAGCCTCTCAGCCTGGCTTCATTGCTGGGGAACAAATTTTCCCTGTAACCAGAAAAGTAACTGTTAGATAAACACTGGCCATCACCGAAGACAGACAGCCCTGTGCCGCTTCCGGAGGACTCGGGTCTCTGTCCCTCAGGTAAAGCTGACTGTGTCTTTCGGCTCTAGCACCTGCCACAGACCTGTGCTGCTGCCATTTCATAAACCACAAAGTTCATGATTCTTTCCTCCCTGCACCCCTACTCTGGCATATCGCACACACAGGCGCACACACTCAAACACACGCACGCACACACTCAAACACACGCATGCACACAGGCGCGGTGTTAGTGAAGCTCCTGATTTTGTGCATATTTGTGCACATGATATCACAGGTTAAAGATGTTTTCCTCTGAACTGACTGGAAAATACAGTTTACTTGTCCCCTATAGTTGAAACTGATCAAAAATAAGATGCCAAGCCAAGCAATCCCGGTGGGGACATATTTGCTGAAACTGAATCTTCCCTCTCAGCTTCTTTTTCAGTCATCACATGGAACCTGGAATAAATGAATCAATCGACCCACCCTATGTTTTCATTTACAAAAGTACCTTTATTTATTTCTGTAGAAAGTCTCTATTTTTCACAAACTGAACACAAGTAGCTGTCAAATCTCTTGCCAGACAATTTTACTGTGAAATAGATTTGGAAGAATGTAGCTGAATGGTGTAATCTAAAGTGGAAACATTACATTTAAGAATGCTGCAGGATCTCTTAACTGACCCTTTCTCTACCTCATGTTTAGGCTTCTGGAGACCCTCATCCACTGCTTGGGCTGTCCTACTATGTCCCATGGACGCCCCAGCAAAACTAGAGGTATAGCCTCTCAGTGGTCCAGGGTTTTGAGTGTGAGCTGATATTGCTGTAAAGAACCCAGAAGCTTTTAAAAAACCTGTTCTTGGTCGTTGAAAACACCATCATCAGAGAAGACACAACCTCCTGAGTCTCATTTCCTGAGGCATCTCTAGGAACCTACGTGTTTGGCAGGTGGACCTGTCAGAAATATAGTTCAGCTGCTTCATCAGCATCAGGCAAGTTCAATTTCCCAAGCTCTGAAATTGCCCCAATTAGAAGTCATCCCAGGTTAAAATCATCTATGCAAATGCTTCCCTGGGATTTTTCTGGTAATATTGGGGATGAAACATTTTTAGTGGGAAGGGGAACTTGACCATCAAGGTCACCTGGAGGTCAGGAGAGGGGAAGGCTTTCTGGAAAGCAGGGTACAGCGCCACAGAGCAAGCCTCACTAAGGCCAGCATCTGGACTCCACAGCACGTGAGCAGCACTCAGTTTTCCTTCCATGAAGCCTGTGTCCTGTTTATCTGATGTGCCAATGTCCTATGGCTGCAAGACTCATAATCAGAGCTGACCTCACCATGGCGTCATGAAGTCAACGTGGGGTGAAGTGCAGTGATGGCCTGATAGATATTCAACCACCAGCCAGCTCTTGGGAGGTGAGACAAAGGCCCGATACATAGCATTGGCCAGTTTCTGTGGTTTACATGTTCCCACCACGACCAGTTGCAATCTGCAAATGTGATGTCACTGACCACGCAGTTGGCAGAGACATGCAGCTGCAGCCTTTGTAAAGTATCTGCATCACACATGCGCAAGAGACCTAAGTGACCTCAAGACCACAAACAGTAGTACAATGCACTAAAATATTTCAAACATGTATGCACTTTTGTCTGTGATAGACCCTTATTTAATTTTAAGTCTATATATATAGTTAACTTTTTAACAACAGCCGTGTTTAAAATCTTCCTCACTGGTACAGGCTGGCTCCAGTATTTCATCAGAAACAGGTGTTTCTGACATTTTCATCATTGACGATATTGTTTTAACTTAAAAAATGCACTCCATTGCAAATATCTGAAAAAACAATGAGCACTTTTCGTGTGTTTTTGTTGTTTTTCCCCACCTTCCTCCAAATGGCACTCCCTACTAGCCTCACCCTGCTATTCTGCATCATTTATTTTTTCGCTGCGCTTTAACATCCTATAGATACACTCATTTGTTATCTTTGCAGTTTAGTGTTTCCCATCACTAGGCTCTAAATGCAATTGTGTTCCCTGAACATCACTGGTTTATGCAAACTGGCACACAGTGGGCCCAAAATGAATACTTCTCAGATGAAAGAGCTTTGCCAATTGTCAGCCTCCTGACTTTTCTACACTAATGGAATTAAGATTGAAAGTAATACAAATGACAGCTTCCCTGTCCCAGACAGAGTGCAAGACAAAGGGTCATGTACAGAGCTGAGGTCTAAATGATGCTGGCCTTTCCCTGCGAGAACAGACTTCCTAACCCTGTGATCCTCAGATGGAAGAAAGGTGAAATCATTTTATCCGAACTTTGACATGGGTCCTCAGGTCCACATCTGTCTAGGCCCTGGATTAAAGTAGACATAGGTCCAGAGGCTTCCTTAAAAGAAGTCGAATGTTCTGGTAGGCGCCCCCAGTTGGAACAGAGTGCTGGTATTGGTGGTATATTGATACAGAGACACAGAATAAAAAGGAACTTGAGCCCTTGGCCCAGTACTGGGTGGGTTGCACACGCGGACACCACCCCTGGCCTGAGTGCACAACTCGTCACAGTTCCTGTCACTGCTGAGGCCAGGGAGGAGAAAGCAGCCCATGACCTGGGGAAATGCTAGTCCTCATTTAGTCAGGCTCAGCTTGGACTTAGGGAGCTGGTTTTTGAGGATATGAAGAGGAGGCAATTTTCGATACACAATATCCTTCCAGTTTAAATGATTGAGTCTCTTTAAAGATAATCCAGTACTTCCCAGGTGTTAGTTACAATCTAAATGCATGTAATACTATGATCTCATCCAGACTTTATCTTCTGGTTCTTTTTGCATAGAATGCCTGTTCTGGTGCCCCTTTTGCACAAATAAGTATGAACATCTGCTGAATAAACACTGCAAAAGACTGAAGCTGTGTATAAACACTTCCATCGCTTTGATTTGCATGAAGACTGCTATCATTCCCTGTTCTCGTCTCTTGATAGAATACATCTCTCAAAAATTTCTTTTTGAGAGAAAAATTTTAGCACATGTTAGGAATCATTACATAACTCTGGAAAGTGGCATCCCATGGACTGCTGAGCAAACCTTTCCTGGACAGTCGCCTGCATTCGCCAGCCCTTACATCCTGTATTTGGAGGATGTTTACACATTAAACCCATACATAGGGACTTGGGGTGACACCATAAACTAGAAAATTAATCCTTGCTCATGGAAGGCTTATGGGCAGAAGGACACGGAAGGGTTAATGCAATTTCCATGCCAGCGAGTTTTGCTTGCCATTATTTTCTTTTTCTGTTCTCCCTTTTAACTGATTCATAGCATAAAATCTTCCTGGACACCTAATTATCAAGCCAGCTCACAGTCACAGCTGTCTGCTTGGAGAACCCATTAGATGCAGCAGTTGAAGCCTCCATAATTCCCCAAACTTCCCGGTTGTGAATATTAAGAAAAGATTTTTACATGTCATATGCAATTCGAAGGTGGTGTGAATGGCCTCAGCCATGACAGCCCTGAAAGCTCGTCCGTCACTCCATTCACTGGTTACAGGTGGTCTCATCTCCCACTTTCAGATACCGGCTGGCTGTGACAGCAGGCACTTAATTTGCATGTTCGACAGACAACAAACGGCCCCGTGCATGTCAAACTAGGTGGTGATGCGTGACAGTTCCTACACAATACTGTCTCCTTTCTGTGTGACCTTTGACCTCCCTGCATGTCTTTTTCCACAATCAGGGGGAAAAAAAATGCACTTCTTTGCTTTGGAATAAATTTGATACCAAATTGATTATTTTTCTTTCTTCTTCCTCTTCTTCCTCCTCTCCTTTTAAAGAGTGCCATGCATACATTTTCATCTTAACTGCTACAAAACTCTTCCAGAAGAACCTCATAAAATTTAAAAATGCGGAGGCTGTGCAGACAGGAAGCTGTCTTGTTGAAATCTATTGTAGTTAAATTGCTTGAAACTTTTCTTTTTATAAATGTCACCGTTAAGAGAGAACTCTAATCAGGTTAATTTCTATTTAAAAAGATCATAAAATTAGAATCTTGAAGGCTTTTCTGTAACTTGTGTTAATTAGATTCCTGTCTTTGCAACACTGTTAACACTAATATTTCACCATGGTTTAAAATTACTTTCTTTAATTGCAGGTTTGGCCTCCCTGTATTAGAGATAACACCCAACTATTCTAATTCTCCTAGTAAGCATAATAAGGATCAGCCCCTCCTTATTCCTAACAAAACCCTGTTAATGAGAACACAACTCACAGTTGTGCTTAAAAGGTTAAGAGAGTTTGAACCTGAAAATGCCCTGAAGTACTGTTGACATCAGAGTCCCAGGACCTCTGCATTTTGGGGAGATCCTCCAGAAAAAAAAAAAAAAAAAAAAAGAATAATAATATTTACTTTATGGGCTTATTGAGAGAATTAAGTAAATATTTGGAAGGTGTAGTAGGTTGGATACTGTCCCACAAAATCCTGCACACACACACACACACTTATGCTCTGTGCAGGGCCCCTCAGGGCTCTGTCCTGAAGCTCTCAGGGAGCCCACGCACCCTGTCTCATCAGAGAGGAGCATAACCCTCTCCCCAATCCTATTTTATTGCTGGTTCTTGTTTTCATGAAGAATTAAAGCATGACAGCAGATAATCATGCCTCTGGGGTATTATCAGATTTGAGCTGCAGCTGTGAACCTAATACCCAGGGGAATGATGACTCCATGATGGCCACACCACTGGGTCACCCTACCTCTGGGTAGGAGGGCCTGTGGAGGGTGCGGGCTGGGATGGCTGGTGGCATCCAGTGGCAGCACCTGGAGCAGGCCACAAAGGGCACCTTCTTTACATGGAATGATTTCACAGAGACACCTACACTCCATCCGGGATCCTCAGAACCAAGGGAAAGTAGAGCTGGGATAATATTCCAGTTACTCCAGCCAGGACCTCCGTCTTAGAGCAGAGAGAACTGCAGGGCACAGGGGCTTTGGCTTGCTGGGCATCCTGGACATGCGGGAGGCTGAGCCCAGCCTGCAGTTGGCCCTCCCTGGGTCCATTCCAACTTCCCACGTCCTCCTCGGGTCTGCTTTATCAGGTCTGGAGATGCTAATCAGGGAGGATGGGGGTTCAGTTGAAACAACAGTTAAAAACACATAATTTCCACAGAGATAGATGCCAGTCTTGTTTACATATTTCTCCTGAAAAGTAAGTGCTTGTTTTTGCCAGTCAGTTTCCATGCAGCACGTCATTTGAAAACAACTCAAGGTCCGATCCCACCAGTCACGGACCCACTGACATCAAGGCCACCTGAACCCTACTGTGGCTCCTCTCCTGGAGTCCAGGTATGTAATTGCAAAGAAAAGTTAAAAGACCAACGTTGAATTTGGAAAAGTGCAGGCCATACTGTGCCATGTTCACATGTATGGGAAAGTCACATGTTTATGTGACATGTTTAGGACATGGGACAAGAGTGGGGGAAGCAGTGCCATTGCCTTGTGGATATGAAGGTCAATTTATTTGTGCCCTCCCCAGTCAGGCAGTGAGTCGGACTAGGAAAGGGGCTCAGGGCAGCTACCCCACTTCTGGGAGTGTTAAAAATGGACAGAGCCCTGGGCCGGCCCGGTGGCGCACTGCTACAGTGTGCCGCTTGGGAGTGTGGTGGCGCTCCCGCCGAGGGTTCGGATCCCACATACAGACCGGTTCCCGCTCACTGGCTGAGCGAGGTGCGGGTGCGACACGGAGGGTTGCCATCCCGTTGCCGGTCCCGGTCCAGTACGGGCACGACACTGAGGGTTGCGATCCATTGCCGGACACGAAAAAAGACAAAAAAAAAAAAAAAATGGACAGAGCCCTGGACTTGTCCAGACACCTCTTTTCAAATCCCAGGTTTTGCTAGATGTGTGACATTAGTGGAATGTTCTAACCCTGTGTAGCTTTGTTTCCTCATCTGCAAAAAAAAAAAAAAAAAAAAAAAGAATAATAATATTTACTTTATGGGCTTATTGAGAGAATTAAGTAAATATTTGGAAGGTGTAGTAGGTTGGATACTGTCCCACAAAATCTGTGTCCACTGAGAACCTCAGAATGTGACCTTATTTACAAAGAAGATCTTTGCAGGTATAAATAGTTAAGGATCTCAAGATGAAAATACCTTTTAAGAAGAGGAAAAGCAGCAAGAGAGACATAGAAAGGAAGGTCATGTGGTGATGGAGACTGAGATTAGAGTGATGTTTCTACAAGCCAAGGGAGGCCAAGGACTGCTGGCAGCTGCCAGGAGCGAGGAGACCGGCCTGGGACAGATCCCCCTCCACAGCCCTCAAAGGTACCAACCCTGTCAACACTTTGATCTTGGACTTCTGGCCCCTTCAACTAGAGAAGAGTGCATTTTTTATATTTTTTTCCGATTTTTTTATTGTGGTAAAATACAGATAATTTAAAATTTATCATCTTAGCCATTTTCAAGTGTACAGTCCAGTAGTATGTAATACAATCATAATGTTGTGCAACCATCACTGCCATCCGCCTTTATAAGTCTTGTCATCCTGTACAACTAAAAGTCTGTACCCACAAAACAATTATTTCCAATTTCCTGCTTCCTCAACCTGTGGTAGTGAATTTCCTCGTCTTTTGTCTATTCGGAAATGTCTTAATTTCTCCCTCACTTTTAAAGGACTGTTTTGCTGGATATAGAATTCTTGACTGACAGTTTTGTTTTTCTTTTAGCACTTTGATTATATCAGCCCACTGCCTTCCTGCCTCCAAAGTTTCTGATGAGACAATTGCTGATAGTATTATTGATGATACTCTGTGTGTGATGAGTTGCTTCTCTCTTGCTGCTTTCAAGATTCTCTCTTTATTGTTGTTTTTAGAAAGTTTGACTATAATATGTCTTGGTGTGGGCCTCTAAGAGTTTATCTTGCTTGGAATTTGTTCAGCTTCTTGGAAGTTTATATTCATGTGTTTCACCAAACTTGGGGATTTTTCAGCCATTCTTTCTTCAAATATTCTCTACCTTTTCGTTTATCTCTTCTCCTTTTGGAATTCAGACAGTACATATGTTGGCCATTGGTGTCCCAAGGTCCCTTAGGCTCTGTTCATTTTCTTCGATTTTTTATTTCTTTTCTTCGGTCTTGATAATTTCCATTGTCCTTTCTTCAAGCTCACTGGGTTTATCTCTTCCCTGCTCAAATCTACCTTTAAATGTCTCTAGTAATTTTTTTTCCAGTTATTGTACTTCAGTACTTTTCAGCTCCAGAATTTACTTCTGGTTTCTTTTTATGTTTCTGTCTTGTTATTGATGTTGCCATTTTGTTCATACATTATTTTATTGACTTTCTCTACATTTTACTTTAGTTCTTCAAGCATCTGAAAGATAGTTGTTTTTAAAGTCATTGTCCAGCATGTCTGCAATTAAGTCATTTTCAGAGACAGTTTCTGTTGATTAATTTATTTCCTTTGATTGGGCCATACTTTCCTCTTTCTTTGTATACCCCATGATTTTTTTTTTAGAAAGCTGGACATATAGGTGTAATAATGTGGTAACTCTTAAAATCAGATTATCTTCTTTTCTCAGATTTTGTTGTTTTTGTTTATTGTTATTGGTTTTTAATTAATTAATTAATGTATTATTATTATTATTATTATTATTATTATTATTATTATTATTATTTACTGCAGGCTGTCTTTGTGCCAAGTATCAGCCTGAGATTTAAGTTCTTCTCAGGTCTTTTCTGAATGTGTACCTTTTCATGGTTATGCACAGTAACTTCATAAATTTCTTTCTATAAGCAGTTGCTTTTGAATATCCTAGTTTTTAATGTCAGGCTCCCAGAAAAGGAAAAAAACAGAGGAAAATGAAGGGAGTAGCAGGCAGAAAGAGCACGGGCCCTTTCAATGCCCTGTAGGTCACTTGATCAGAGGGGAATGTGCAGCGCCCATCACTGCAGGCCTGTTTTTCTGCACCTCCGTGATTAGAAGGAGCAATCAGTGACCAGAACATAGATCCCGGATATTTAGAAGACAGGGTCCTTTTTTCTGCCCACCCTGGCTCTTTCAAGCTGTGTGCAGGTTGCTCCAGGAACTTGCACAGAGGTTTGGGAGAGGAGGATGCGTTTGGGAGAGGAGGATGAGGGTCTGCTACTGTGCTAAGAACTGAAATTGACCAGAATTAACCAGAATTCAACACCCAAGCCTTTAGAGGTCCATAATAGTTATGTCAGACAGGTTCTGCCAGTGCAATTGTCTAGGTGGGGAGACAGATTCTTGGTGCTTCTTACTCAGCCATCTTTCCCCATATTTTTTTATTATTTTAAGCCCCCACACATGTGGTTATTTGTCTTAGTGGCCCTAGGAAATGAATCCCAGAAGCATCTAGAATATTGACTGACACATAATAAATAAGTGCTATATAAGTGTTTGCTACATAAAAAATAACAGATATTAAAAAAAATGAAAGATAGGTTGTACAATCTGAGCATCTCTTTACTCTGGGGATTAGTACTTATAACGTGTTGTTATAGACTGAGTGTTTGTGTCCCCAGCTCCAAAAAAAAGTTCATATGTTGAAATGTTATTCCCAGTGTGATGATATTTGCAGGTGGGGCCTTTGGAAGGTGATTAGGTCATGAGGGTGGAGCCCTCAAGAGTGAGATTAGTGCTGTTATAAAAGAGACCCCAGGGAAGTCTCTCACCCTCTTTTCTCAATGAGGGGATACAAGGAGTCAGCTGTTTGCAAACCTGGAAGAGAGCCCTCACCAGAACCCGACCATTCTGGCACCCTGTTCTCAACTTCCAGCCTCCAGACCTGTGAGAAATAAATGTTTGTTATTTAAGACACCCATTCTTTCCTATTTTGTTATAGCAACCAGAAGTGACTAAGACAAGATTTTAGACAGTGACTGGCACATATGAAATATCCCCCCCCCAAAATAGTTTCTAATATTTACTCCAATATCTGTCCTGTGGCTAAAATCAATTAATAAATTGATAATTATAAAACAACATGAAGATGGCTTTCAATGCAGGGGATACTTAAAAAGCAGGTGAAGCCAGGGACATATTTGTAAAAACAGTTGATATCTAGGAAACCCTTAAAAGGTGACTACAAGTTACTAAGGAAAAAAGGATGGCAACTAGGGGAGGCCCTAGCATTTAAGGAACATGCGTGTCTACCAAACAGGTATTCATTTAGAAATAAAATAGCAGCCATCACACGGAAATTCCTATGAAATCCTTCCAAATTGCATTATGGCCCTCCCTCTCCAGAGTGACCACAAACCCAATTTAGCTTTTATTATTTCTTTCTTTTTTTTTTTTTTTTTGTCTTTTGTCTTTTTCCGTGTCCGGCAACAGATCGCAACCCTCAGTGTCGCCCCCGTACCGGACCAGGACCGGCAACGGGATCGCAACCCTCGGCGTTGCTCCCGCGCCTCACTCAGCCAGTGAGCGGGAACCGGTCTGCATGTGGGATCCGAACCCTCGGGCGGGAGCGCCGCCGCGCTTCCCAAGGGTCGCACTATCCAGTGCACCACCGGGCCGGCCCTAGCTTTTATTATTTCTATATGTTCTTTTTTATATTCATCATATATAGTATTTATCTTTAAATTATATATATTTTCTCTTTAATTATCTAAATAGCATCATCAATATCTGGTGCAGCTTTTTTTTTTTTTTTTGCAAGATTCTCCTGTGTTGGTTTTGTTTTCCTAGTTTGTTGATATTCCCATTGCATTAGAATGTGGGGATTTATTCATTTGGATTTATTTATTGATTCTCCTGCTGTAATCATTAAATTAAGTCAAAATTGCTCTTTGTACATACTTTTGTGCTATGAACACACTTGCACATCTCTCCTTGAGCACACATGCAAAAGGGTAAATATATTTAAGGGAAAAATGTAGGGGGCATAAATCATGTATATTTTCAGCTTTATTTGTTAAGTTATTGCTCTCTTAAGTAGTGGGACCTATTTACATTTCTAACCAAATTCCTATGTCCCTATCTTGAAGAACATGTATATTTTCAGAGCCTGTTAATTTTCCCTGTCTGGTGGGTATGAAACAGAATTTGTGCTTTTAATTTGTATTTCTCTGATTACCAAATAAATTAAGCATCTGTTGCCTCGTTTGCCAGCCATTTCACTTGAGGAATCTTTTAGCTTATGTCTTTTATTCATATATCTCTTTTGTCATTTACCTTATTTTTGTTTGTTTGTTTTAAGTGGATCTGCAGTTCTTTCTACATTTTAAATAATACAGCTTTCTTGGTTTTATAACTGATAAACATGTTCTCCCAATCTCTTGGTTATCTTTTTCCTATTTTAATTGTAAATTTTGCTCAGCAAAATTCTAAAAATTAAGGAATATAGTAGAAATTACCCATCTTTTTCTTTATAGTTTATTCTTTTAATTTTATTTAATAAGACCTCTCACTGGGTTAAGATACTTTCTAATATTTTCTTTGAAATCCTTTAAAATTTTGCTTTTCACATTTATGTCTTTAATCTGTTGGAGTTGATTGCTTTGTGTATATTAAGTAGCATCTTTTTATTAAAAAAAAAAAAGAAATCTCCTTTACACATTAACCTTTACACTAACTCTGTCATTTACAAATTTTTCATATATGAGGGTTCTTCAAAAAGTTCATGGAAAGAATTGTATTATTTTTTAGTTCTATTTCTCCATGAACTTCTAGAAGTGGTTTCATATACATGAGCCTCTATATAGGTTTTCTCTTCTATTTTATTTGATCCTTACCACAATCTCACCAGTTTTATTACAATGTCTTTGTAGTAAGTTTGATTACATGTAAGGTAAATCTCTTTATCCTATCCTCCAAAATATCTTGGCTATTTGCAGGGCTTTATTCTTTAAAAATCAGCTGGTCAATTTTGATGGTGAGGATTTTTTTGGAATTTGAATTGAAATCATTGGAAATGTATTATTTATTGGTAATTGACATTTCTATGACATTATGCATTTCTATCTATTTGTTTTGGTCACTGTCCATGTCTTTCAGTCAAGCACTATGAATTTCTTCCTAAAATTCTCACACCATCATATGCTAGATTTATTTTAAGTAGGTTAATTTATTTTGTAAATTTTGGTTATAGCTAGACATTCCAACTGTGTATAAGTAATTAGTAAGAATGTTCTTCACTATTGTATAGGTATCTTATACTAAACAGTATGGCCTAACTCTCTTATTAGCTATAATAAATTGTCTATAGAAGCTCAAGGTTTTGTAGGTAGAGATAACATTATCTACATGAGTGGATTTTTATTTTACTTTTCCATATGCATGATTCTTATTATTTGTTTCTCATCTCCATTTATAGGCAAGAAACACATGTGTTGAATTCAGAAAGGAAAAGGACATCACTGGCTCATTACTGATTTTAAAAATACTTTTATTATTATACCATCAAGCATATCTGTTATATGTTTTCACTTGATATTCCATATTAAGTTCAGAATTTTAAAAAAATTTAGTTTGATATCAAGATGTTGAAATTACCTAATTTCTGTCTGCATCTCTTGGGAAGGGCATATTGAAATGAACTGCTTTACTTCCTAACATGTTAATTAAAACTTCGATTCACAGGAAATTTATGATATAATATGTCAGATAGGGAATCAGACTTTATTCTATTTTAAATATGGCTACTCAATTACCCTAATAGGAAATGAGTACACAGCAATCCATTATTTTCCTCTTCCTCATTTTGAATGTCACCTTTTTGAAATAATAAACCTTTATGTGTATTGGTCTCTCTGTGTGATTACAGTTATCTTTTTGTTTTAAACAAAGATTATCTAATATTTCATGCACCAGTACCACAATATTTTATCTGTTTCAGATTTGTAATAGCTTTTAATATCTGACAGTCTACTTTCTTATCATTTTCCCACAAACTTTATAGTTATTCTTTCTTTTTTTATATATAAATATTACCAGTTTCAAAAAAATAAAAAGAAATCCTGGTTGTCATTTTTATTGGAACCATAATGAAACAATGTTTGGCTATAATTTAATGAATATGTTATGAACATTTTAGTACATTTTGTGAACACGTTTTTATCTCTTGGGTAGACAGCTGGAATGGAATTGCTTAGTAGAATTGGTCTATGCTTATTCTTTATGAGAAACTGCCAAACCATTTTCCAAAGGTTTTCTTTTACCATTTTATGTTCTAACCAGAAATGTGTGAGTGTTCCAGTTGCTCCACATTTTTTACCAGCATTTGTTGTTGTCGGTTCTTTTTTTTTTTCTTTTCCCTAATTTTAGCCTTTCTAGTGGATGTGAGTGATGTCTCTTTGTGGTTTTAATTTCTATTTTCCTGGGGGCTAATAATGTTGAAAAACTTTTCATGTGTTTTTTGTTTGTTTGTTTGTTTTGCCATTTACATATCTTTTTTAAAAAATTACTTATTCAAGCCTTTTGCCATATTAGAAAATTAGGTTGTATGTGTTTTTTATAGACTAATAAAATTATATATATATATATATATATATATATAATATATATATATT
>NW_007728671.1:211258-218596 GCF_000696425.1 Galeopterus variegatus | reverse complement strand
TGTGTGTATACATATATAAAATATATATATTATATATATATATATATATATATATATAATATATATATATTATATATGTATACACACACAAGACAATGGAAAAGCAAATTGATATCTATTCATAAAATAGAACAATGCTTATCATTAAGAAGGAACTACTTACAACAACAAAGAATCTTGTAGACAATATGGTGTGCAAAAGGAGGAAATCACAAAAGAAATACAGGTTATATGATTTCATTTACATGTAGCACAAAAACAGGCACAAGTAATATACCAAAACAGGTGTCACAATCGCAGTTGTGTGTAGCTGGAGAAATGCAATTAAAAATGGCACAAAGGACCTCTCAGGGGTGATAAAAATAGTGTGTATCTTGATTGTGGTAATAGATTCACAGGTATGTAAAATTCTCAAAATCATCAAACTATATACTTATGATTGGTGCATTTCACTGTGAATAAATTACATTAAAATATTAAAAATACATGATATCTTTACAAGATTAGTATTTTCTACCCCCAAAATGATATATCTTTTATTTAAAATTGTTAAATTCCTCATGCTACATTTCTAAAGTGTTCTTCACATGGGTATTGTGCATCCTTTAAGTTTATTTCTAATTACTTTGACATTTTTGTGACTTTTGTAAATGGGGTATTTATTCCACTATATGCATAGGTTAATTTATGAATATCAATTTTATTTATAGACAGCCATCTGCAATTTTAGTTGATCTTTTGTTTTCCATCTTAAAATATCATATAATTTGTGAAATAATTTCTCACTTTCACCTTTACATTTCTTTTATGATTTCTCTTGTCCAATTGCATTGGCTAGTACTTCCAGAACAATGTTAATTATTGTAGCAATAAATAACATCCCTGTCTTTTCTTTGATGTAAAAGGAATAATAATGTAAAGAGACCATTTAAGATTTTATCTGATTAAACTAATATTTTACTATTTCATTAACATTTTTTAAAATAATGGATAATAAATATTTTAACATTTTTTTTTTCCAGCATCCAGTTGGGATTCTAGTCCTGAGAAAACATAGGAGAGCACTTGTACTTGGGAACAGTCCACGGTGTTTGCCATAGGACATCAACAGTATTCCTGCTAAGTAAAAGAATTTTTCTTTTTCATGTAGAAGAATTTACATAGCTTTTCTGGCTGGATATAGAATTCTAGAGTCTCGTGTTTTTATTACTGTTAATTTTCTCCTCTGTCTTTTTATAGTGCATGTGGCCACAGAGGAGCATGTGGCCAGCCTGGCTTTTCCATTTAAATGATTTGATCTTTGGTTTAAATATCAAAAAGGCCCTTTACTTTCAAAGTTTTACAAATGTACTATAACATGCTTGTTTTTGTTGTTGTTGTTGTTCTCAATGTCCTTTACTGTGTTTTCAACATTGCTGCCTTTTTTTCCTCCTGTATGGCATTTTTGATTTGGCTTTCAATATTCAATAAATGTATTTAGTTTTTTGTTAGTTTCTTTGTTAGTTGGTTGTTGGGCATATTGGTCAACTTGGGCTGCCATAACAAGATACCATTGACTTGGTGATTGTATTAGTCTGTTGCTTATAGCAAAATACTTGAAACTGGGTGATTTATAAAGAAAATTAAATTTATTGCTCACAGTTTCTGAGGCTGGGAAGTTCAAAGTCTATCTGGTGATGGTAACCCAAGGGTCTCACATTGCAACATGGTGGAAGCAGAAATACAGACTCTCCTCTTCTTTTAAAGCCCTCAGAACCACACCCCTGACCACCATTTTCAATCCATTCACTATGGCATGGTCCTACAATTCAATCACCTCTTTAAGGCTCCACCCTTCAATTACCATGATGGTACTTCTCACCCTCCATGTAGTGGAGGCTACATTTCCAACACATGAAACTTGGGGGACACAGTTCAAGCTCCAGTGAGTTTTTTTTTTGGGGGGGGCATAATTCAATCCACTATGGTGGCTTAAATGACAGACACTTATTTCTCACATTTTTGGAAGGTGGAAAGTTCAAGATCAGTATGTCAACCTGTTCAGTTCCTGGCGAGGTCTCTTTTTCTGGCTTGGAGACAGCTGCCTTCTCTCTGTGTGCTCTCATGGCAAAAAGAGAGAGGACTCTGGTCTCTTCTCCTCTTCTTATAAGGGCATTAATCACATTATGGGGGACTCAGCATAATCCCTCATGACCTCATCTAAACCAATTACCTCCACCTCCTAATACCATTACATTGGATGTTAGGGCTTAGCACAGAAATTTTAGGGATACACAAAGATTTAGTCTATAACAGTTCATTTATCATTTCTTTCCTGTGTTGTTCTGCCTTATGTTTTGTTTTATTTTTTTGTCATGCAGTAGCTGTCCTGAGTCATACATAGTATTTTGAGGGTTTTTTTGTGTGTGTTTGTGTATGTGTGTTAATAAAATCAACTATTTCATAAAGCTGTCATTGTTGTTAAATTCACATCTATTTGGCCATATCATGCAGTAATTAAGATCACAGAGTGTGAAGAAAAACCATCTGGATTTAAATTCTGGCATTGCTGCTTACAAATTTGGGTAAACTTTGGTAAGTTAGTTATCTCTTCTGTGCCTAAGTTTTCTTATGTATAAAATAGAAACCATGTAATGTACTTTGTATGGCTGTTTAAAGGAATAAATTAACTCATATGTATATATAAGGAATAAATGAACTAATATATATTTTATATGTTATCAGTTTTCTTATGTATAAAATAGAAACCATGTAATGTACTTTGTATGGCTGTTTAAAGGAATAAGTTAACTCATATGTATATATAAGGAATAAATGAACTAATATATATTTTATATGTTATCGTACCTAGAATATATTAACTTATGCATATTTAAATATATTATAACAAATTAACTAACATATAGTAATAAATTCATATATATATAAATTAACATATAAACACTATAAATATGTTACTTTAAATACACTCAAATCAATACCAGACACATAGAAAGCACCAGTGGTATGCTGGTAAATGTTTAATAACCAGCTCTCCTAAGTGCAATTTAAAAACAAATGCCCTGGCTGGTGACTCTTCCAAAGGTCTTAATGAGTCAGGTACTGGTCCCGTCTGTATTAAAGACAGTGCTTCTGCAAAAAATAAAAAATAAAAAAAAGCCCTGATCTGCAGTATTGGCCAGTTCCCATGATGTAAACCACTCACCTAACCCAATTTCCAGCTACCAACACAATGCCACTGAACCTGCAGTTGGGCAAAGATGTACACAATTGGCTCCTGTAAGGAGTACAAGCCAGCTCCATCAGGTGAGAACTTTATACCTGTCAGGTGTCAATCTGGTCCAAATTTCCTCTGCTCCATGGCAGCGTTCTGCTGGTGAGAGTTCTTTGCCTGCTGTTCGTTTTCTTTTAGAGTGCCCCCTTTTTTCTTGTCATATTTAGAGGGTCTGTGATACTTTGTTTTGTTTCATTTTGGTTTTTGATTAATACTCATTTTTGAATTAGGCAGTTTTTCTCCACTAGTAGTTTACTAGAGGTTTATCTCAGGGAGAGGCAAGAACCATGTCCTTGAATTATTCACCTAACGGTGCAGATGCGTGTGTGGCAGTTAGTCCTCTTACCCTTCTTCTCCCCCAAACCTGCATCCACGTGGCAGAACTTTCCATTAAGCAGAGGCACACCTGTCCATCCTCCTCATCCAGCATATGCTGCTACCTGCAAATATGACCAAGCACTGGGCTTCCTTGTTTATCTCCATCTTTTCTGTTTCCTACAACTACACAAAATGCATCCACTGAGTCTCCTTCTAGACCCCGTGTACACTATCCCATTTAGCAAAAAGGAATCGTGGGATTTCCTTGAAGAGGGACAACGCACTGTGAGTGGCTGTGGCTGTGTGCAGCTCCCTCCTGCACATCTTCTACAGCCTTTGAGTTTCTCTCGATTGGGCATCCTTTCCTCGCACGCTGTGGTTCAGCACTGCAGACGTCTCCTAAGCTCATCAAATGTGGTGCTTCCAAACATGCTGCCTGGTGTCCTGGTGCTCGTGGGTGATTTCCCAGAAGACAGGGAGAAACTGCTGATAATCCTAAAGCTGCGGCTGGAATCCCACCTTCCCTCTCGGTTCTGCTTTCCCAGTCTCTGGACACAGTCCCTTCAGCCTCTCTCCCTCTTCAGCATCTTCCTTCTCCCTCCTTCTTTCTGTTGGTTCATTCCCATGAGATGCTTAAACATATATTGGTTTTCACTAACAAAAGGGAAAAAAGAAGAAAGAAAGAAAAAGAAAGAAAGAAAGAAAGAAAGAAAGAAAGAAAGAAAGAAAGAAAGAAAGAAAGAAAGAAAGAGAAAGAAAGAAAGAAGAAAAGCAGAGGACAAAGGAGAAGAGAGAAGAGACCAAAGAAATGTAAATAGATAGACAGACAGACAGACAGATAGATAGATAAAAGGAGAGGAAACGTCACTGGACTTTTCTGCCTCGGTAGCTGCTCTCTCGCTTTGCACAAGTTTGTTGGAGCTGTTGTTATCATGCTTAATTTATTGTGAAATATTTCCCCAAAGTAGGAGTTATAGAGAATACTGCAATGGACAACTATGTACCTATCGCCCAGCTTCAGTAAGACAACATTCTCCCATATTTTCTTCAGACAATTTCTTAGGGGGGAGGGGAGGAAACTGAAAACATGGAAGAGCCTGTGCACTGCCCCCACTCCCAATTCCGTTCTTCCCCTTCTTCCGAGATATAAACACCCTCCTTATTTTTGTGTTTATGGTGCTCATGTCTGTATTCATATTAATAATTATATATACATGCATATATATACACATACATGTTTTCAAAGTTTTATGAATGGCATTACATCACACCTATATTTCTTTAACTTGTGTCTTTTGCTCAACGTCAAGATTTTGCGATGTACCCGCATTGATACATCTGCTGCTAGTTCATGAATTAATTGAAATGTGTGCAAATGTGGAACAACTCCTTCAGTAGCGTGAATGTGCCACAATGTATCTCTGCATTCTCCTATCAAGGGACATGGGTTGTTTTCATATTTTTTTTTACTAATGTGATACAACACATGTGCTACATCACTTTCCTCCCCACTCTACACACTTGTTTTGCAATAGAATGCTGTGATATTGTGAAAAACCTATTTGATTTTCTCCCAAGTTTCTTAACAAATGGCTCCTAAAATCCTTGGAATCTCTGGGGTGATAAGAGTGTCTTTTGTGTGCTAGTGAGATAACAGGTGACTGGGGGGAATCCTAGATAGCCTCAGGATGGGGGTTGGTTGCCAGGGAAACCAACCTTGTGATTAGACCAGCCCAGCCCTGCAGAGAAGGGAGAGGGTCTGAAGTTTGAGTTGATGTACCAATTACCAATTATTTTCTCAATCCTGCCTACATAATGAAGTTTCCACAAAATCCTCTTTTTGCATCTACATTCATAAGCCAAAATTCATTTGTAAGATTTGTTTATGAGAATCTTTTCTTATCTCACATATGGTTTTTACATCAGGTTCTAGTAGACTTTGAGTACAAATTTGGTAGCTTTCATTTTTTTCCTTGATTTGAATTTCTTTTAATAAACAAAATAAGAATTATTGGCTTCCTTAGATGAATTAAAATTTTTGACTGTAAAATTGTCTGGGTCTAACATATTTTTGTGGGGGGAGTTAGTTGAGAGGGGGTGGGAAAAATTGCATTATTGACTTAACTTCTATATTGGTGTGGCAGACTGAGAAATTGTCCCCCAAGATGTCTACATCCTAATTGCCAGGACCTGAGAATGTGATCTTACATGGCAAAAGGGACTTTGCAGATGTGGTTTAGTCAAGGTCCTGAGATGGGAAGATTATCCTGGATCACGTAGGTGCTTCCTAAATGTAATCCCAGATGGCTTTTTGAGAAGGAGAAAGAGGCTAATTTGACTTCAAGAGAGAAGATAATGTGGTGATAGAAGCAAGAGGTTGTCTGAGTCCAGGACTGCACCAGCGAGAAGCACAGGCCCCCCCCAGAAGCTACTGAGGGCAGGTGATGGTTGTCCTCTAGAGCCCTCAGAAGGTACCAGCCCTGACAGCTCCCTGACTCTAGCCCTGTAAAACCGACTTCAGAGTTCCGGAATTCAGAACTGCATGGTTGAATGTATGTTGTTTTGAGGCGCTACATTGGTGTTGATTTGTTACCGTGACAAAGATAAACTAATATAATGGTTTCTGAGTTATTGTTTTATCTGGGTTTCCCATTTAGATTTTATCAAATTTTGGATGATTGCCTTTGCCATGAAAATCATCCCTTTCATGTTTGCTTTTATTTTTATTTATTGGCATTAGGCTTTCCCTAGATAATTATTTTGCAATTATTATATCTCCCCTGTATATGATCTCCTTACCCTGCTTAAGTAGAACTCCCAAATACCCTCTCTTTCCTCTTTTTTCTCACAGACCTTTTCCTGTTCTGAGCCTAGAGGTGCCTTTTTTTCTTTCCTTGCAAGCTTGCTGGATGTGTGCTCAATACAGAGAAGCCACATCAAAGGCTGCCGTTCCATGAGAAAACCAGGAAACGGTGTACTATTTATTTTTCATTTTTGCTTTTTTTCCCACTTCGAATCACTGTCTAACTTAGGGGGAGACCACGGGTAGATAAAGATATAGAGCTGGAATATCAGTTCTACCACCCACTCTCTGTATGACTTGGTAGGACAATGGACATCCTCGTGCCTCTGTTTCCTCATCTGTAAAATGTGAATGAGACTATTATCCACCTTATCCGGGAGTTGTGAAGATGAGAAAAGACTTGTGAGGTGCCTCACATAGAGTTTGACTCACAAGAGCTTATCACACTTCTGGTAAAATTGCTGCCACTTGTTGATATGAATTATGTTGTCCATTCAATGCCAAGCTTCCAAAGCACAGTTTCTCTTGCACTTAGTTGTCGGCTCCAGCCAGCTCTCCTGGACCTGTCCACACTCCTCCACGTGGCTGCACTGCCTTCCCATTCAGAGATCTGGGCTTTTGTCACCTGCTGTCTGGACAGCTCCAGCACCATTCTACTGGTTGCTCATGACTGGTCTCCACTGTGGACCCTCCCCGCCAACCCCTTCCAATTTCCCCTGAGAACCTTTGCCAGATCCATCTCCCTGAAACGCTGGTGGTAGCACCTCAATGTTCTAGGTGCAATGGCCATGCCCAATGGGTGGCCCCTGTCACGTGGGGCTGACAACAATAACCTCAAGTCCCATGCGAAACTGATGCTTCCTGGGCAACCAAACTATGGCTTGGCTTATTCTCCCAAATTCACCAAGCTGTCAGTCGCATTCTGAACCCTGGGTTGTCATTC
>NW_007728671.1:207817-210285 GCF_000696425.1 Galeopterus variegatus | reverse complement strand
ATAATCATATACATTGTATATTGACAAAATAAAAATTTTAAAAAAATAAATAAATAAAAAAAATAAACAACTCTCCAGTCCGTCATGCCATGGCCCAAATAGTTACTTGTGAAGGAAGCAGGTAACTTGTCTGTTCATTGAAGAAATGGTAAAACAAAGGAGAAAAGGTTGAGTTACTTCTGGAAAAGAGGGTCGTTAACTTCATGCGATGCCACTTTGCATTTTTGATTCATTTTCACCTAAACAAACCCATCCTGTTCTGGCATTACATTCCAATATACCTGGACTCCCAGGCTGTATTGATAATATCATGCTATACTGTAATGCAATGTAATACTACACTATAACACCATAAAACGGTTATAGTACAAAAACTACAATATTTGTAATACTAGTGTACTGAAGATAGACCAATATTTGAGACTTGACTCACACAAAAATGCCACAGACTGATCATGCCACTCTGTGATGCTTCGTAGCCTGAGAGTACATTTTCAGTTTTGTTAATTCTTAATCATTCAGTTGGGCTTTTATAATTTTTAGCATCAAACTTAAAATAAAAGCCACACAGAGCACGAAGGCAGTGTTTCTGCTGCGCTTATACAATGCAAATTTGAACTCGAGAAATTCACATATTTGTTTGAATTTGGTCATTTATTCACTGCTGCTCTGGAATCCACAAAGCCCCTGAGACCAGCTACCCACCGGCCCCCTGTTTTGTGCACTGAATTGTACCATGGTTGTGTTCTGGATGCTCAACTTTGCAACTCATTGCAGCATTCCAGAATGTAACACTTTATGACAGTTTAGCAGTGTCAGTACCAAAGACCAGTTACATTTTTACTTTTCTCTATGCCACACTCCATTTACACTTTTATATAGTGATCATTCAATTCTGTAACACCGCAATTGGCAGCATTTCTGATAGTCATGAAAATGAGCCATTAACTTTTATATAAACTTTCCTAAATATAATAATAAGATGTGCACAATTGAAAATTATAATAACAAATAACTCGAAAATGACAGAAAACAAACAAGAAGAAATGAGACTCAGTAAACATTGTACATATTCACTCTATTCTTTCTCTCTCAAAAGATAAATATAGTATAAATATAGATAAAAATTTAAATGTGTAATTAAATTCTTTCTACCGTACTAACTTATGGCAAATTTTGAGACTATCTTCACATAATAATTTGAAAAATACTCTCTCCCCACAGCAATAAATAAATAAATAAATAAATAAATAAATAAGTAAGTAAGTTAATTATTTAAAACAGCTTTATTCTGGAATTCATTAAGTTATTGCTGGACTATTTAATTTCAAATATACATTTTAAAGAGTTCACTTGAAACAGCTATTTTTCTGTTACTAAACTTAAACATTTTTTGTTCTTTCATTGATTACCTCTTTCCTTTAATTTTACAACCTCATCATTGATTCTATTTTCAGATTCCAAAATAATATACACTTTCACAGAAGTCAATAATTCTTTTATACTTGTAAATTTTTAATAATTCCTAAGTTGTATGTTCTTCAACATCCTTTAAAGGCAGATTTGAGCAGGCAAGAGAGAAAAACAGTGAGCTTGAAGATAAAACAATGGAAATTATCAAGACTGAGGAAAAGAAATAAAAGAAGAATTCATTATAAATTCCATGATTTATATAAGTTCTATATATTTAAATCCATTATGACATAACCATACTTAGTAAGTTTATGTTATTACATATAAGAATCTTCTAGAGTGGTTCACTCTGTGGTTATTAGAAGCATTATGTGAAAATATGCTTTATGATGAACCAAGATGAAGTTCTAAATTGTTTGAGGTTCCTCTTTTTGCATAACAAAGTGTTTAAAGAAGTTTATGTCCCTTATGGAGCAGAAGAGCAGCTTTCAGAATAAAAAAGTTTCTCATTCACATTCCAAGACATTGGAATGAAGTCATGGTGAACAGTGAAAGAGCCTGTGCAGTGTCTGGGGAGAGAAACGGTGGCACGTAAGGCTGGAGCCACAAGTGTGGGGAAACCAGAAGATGGGAGCCTGGCTTCCCTTGTGGAGATTTTCCATTCTGTGGTCATTATTCACTCTTCCCCACCTCCACACTCCCCAACAATCACAATGTCACCCTTCCCAATTGTCTGTTTCTAGATATGCATCTCGTTCATGGTTAGCAACATTCACACTGGCCATCTAGCCTGAAGTGGTAAAATATCTGCCTGACTTAAGTGTCTTAAATGTGCATTTTAAACAAAAAGCATCTCCATGGGCAAGGAGTAAGGGCAAGGAAGAATATGTTGGGAATATGATTAAAGAATGGAGACCAAAAGACATTGCGAAATTCTGAAAGGAGGGGTTTGTTGTGTAGAGATAAGAACAGTAGGGACATTTTTGATAAACAGATGAGCTGCAAACACTTTCCCCAGAAAAAATGCAATACACACCACACACACACACACACAC
>NW_007728671.1:168051-205763 GCF_000696425.1 Galeopterus variegatus | reverse complement strand
AATACAATTAAAAAATGGGCAAAGGAAGTGAATAGACATTTTTCAAAGGGAGATATACAAATGGCCAACAGGTACATTAAAAAAATGCTCTGCATTACTAGTCATCAGAGAAATGCAAATCAAAGCCACATTGAGATATCATCTCATGCCAGTGAGACTGGCTGTTATTAAAAAGAACAAGAATAACAAATGCTGAGGAGGATGCAGGGAAAGGGGAACCCTCCTACACTGTTGGTAAGACTGTAAATTAACACAGCCTTTATGGAAAACAGTGTGGAGGTTTCTCAAACAATTACAGATAGAACTATCATATGATCCAGCAATCCCACTACTGGGCATATATCCAAAGGAATGAAAATCATCATGTCAAAGGGACACCTGCACTCCCATGTCCATTGCAGCTCTATTTACAATAGCCAAAATAAGGAACCAACCTAAGTGTCCATTGATGGATGACTGGATAAGGAAAATGTGGTATATACACACAATGGAATATTACTCAGCCATAAAAAAGAATGAAATTCTGCCATTTGCAACAACATGGATGAGTCTGAAGANACACCAGGGAAAACCTCCTCCAGCTCTGCAAGCCCATTACTGGTCTATTGTACCTCATCTGAATAACAGGGAGAAAACAGACTAAAAATAAAACAGTGCCTCAGGAAACAGTGGGGCTATGACCAAAGATATAGCATTTGCATGACCAGAGCCCTGGGAGAAGAGTAGCGTAAAGGAGAGGATGAAATACTCACAAGAAAGTGATGGCTGAAAACTTCCCAAATTTGGAATTAGATATAAGTCTACAGATTGAAGAAACTGAGTGAATCCCAAATAGTATAAACCTAAAGAAATTCATACCAATACACATCATAATTAAACACATGAATGAAAACTAAAGAAAAAGGAAAAAAGTCTCAAAAGTAGTATGAGAGAAAAGGCATCTTATCTATAGGGTCATACAAAACAAGCAGATGAATTTCCAGAGAATTAAGCTAAGTACAAAAGGAAAATCCCCAAAAGCTATACACTATATGATTCCATTTTTACTACACTCTTGAAATGAGAAAATTGTAGACATGGAAAATAAATTAGCTATTGCTAATGTTTAAGAAAGTGAGAGTTGATCGGGAAGTTGTTGCAGCTATAAAAAGACAGGATGAAGAAACCTTGTGGTGATGAAAAATTTCTATATCTTGACTGTATCAATATCAATATCTTGGTTATCTATATTGTGCTACAATTTGCAAGATGTTATCATGGGGAGAAACCTGGTAGAGAATACAAGGTATCTCTGTATTATTTCTTACTATGGAATGTGAATCTATGCTTACCTCAAAATAAAATGACTAATTTAAAAATAAGTACATCTGTTGACATGTTCAAATGGATCAAATTAGTTTTTACTCTTTAAAGAAACTTTATAAAGAAGACCCCAAAAGCACAAGCAACAACAACAACAACAAAATAAATGGGATTATATCAAACTAAAAAACTTCTGTTCAGCAAAGGAAACCATCAACAGAACAGAAGGACAATCTATGGAATTGGAGAAAATATTTGAAAATTATACATCTGATCAGGGATTAGTATCCAGAATGTATAAAGAATTCAAAAAACTATACAGTAAAAAAACAAACAATACAATTAAAAAATGGGCAAAGGAAGTGAATAGACATTTTTCAAAGGGAGATATACAAANGTATTGATTTTCTGTGTCTTGCACAAAGATCTAATAAATCAATCAGCACTTAAGATAAATTCATATCATTGGAAATTGTAAATAAAATAAAAGGGCAGTAGGGAATACTTCCACAGAATAAATTTGTGTTTGTTCAGGAATAGCCCTAGTGAAACTATTTTGGATTCATTGACAAATCTAAAAAAAATCACAGTTTGAAACTATACGTAAAAACAGAATACTCAGCATTGTCATGTACAGTTTCTTATTCATGCACACATTCCTTGGAGTTACACCATGATTTTGAATAAGACTTAGACCCTGAAACATGGTCTACTTTTATCAATATGTCGGGAAGTAGAGGCTTAGAACTGAGAGTTGAGAGAAGAGGGTGTCAATTGTCACAGAATGTGTGGGGGGTGGAGGAATGGATGTTCTATTTCTGGAAATCACACAACTGTTTTACTTAGTTTAAAATTCATTAGAGCCCATTTGTGGCTAAATAATGAAATAAAAATACTTAAAGGCTAACGATTATTTTCATTTACTATACTGAGTTAATGAAACTTAAAATTCAGTTGTTGTCTATTTTAATTCTGGTTCTTTAACCTCCTTTTCATCACACCCTTAGAAATACTCACAGTGATATTTTATTGACTATTGGCTATAAATTTGAGTATCCGATATGCTATTATTTTACACAATTAAAGTATCAGTTTTATCNAAATTCTGCCATTTGCAACAACATGGATGAGTCTGAAGAAAATTATGTTAAGTGAAACAAGTCAGACATAGAAAGGTAAATACTGCATGTTCTCACTCATAGCTGGCTGCTAGGAAAGAAGGGAGAGAGGGAGGAAGGAATGAAGGAAAGTAAGAAAGAAAAGAAAAGACCACAACAATATGCTGAACTTTCAGAAGGAGAGAACAAACCTAAGGATACTAGAGATGAGGGAAGGGGGAAAGGGTCTTGGGGAAGTGATATGTCGGGGTATAAAGAAATATCAAGACTTGTAAGAATGAATATGCTAATAATAAATAATTATAAAATAAAATGAGTATGATTGAGATGTAATTCACATACAATAAAGTTCACTCTTTTAAAGTGTAAGAAAAAAGAGCTATCTTTGTTAAAACATATGCTACTGTTTTACTCTCTTCTCTTTCATTAAGTATTGTGTTAAGAATAAACTTTATAGAAGCTTGGAATATAAACGAATTTCACTGGTGAGATAAGTTTGTAACAAAACTTCCCTCTATAATAGCTCTGGACACAAATAAAATCTTTTGTGGCCACTTATATTTTGCATCCATTTTTCTTGTATTGATTTTCTGTGTCTTGCACAAAGATCTAATAAATCAATCAGCACTTAAGATAAATTCATATCATTGGAAATTGTAAATAAAATAAAAGGGCAGTAGGGAATACTTCCATAGAATAAATTTGTGTTTGTTCAGGAATAGCCCTAGTGAAACTATTTTGGATTCATTGACAAATCTAAAAAAAATCACAGTTTGAAACTATACGTAAAAACAGAATACTCAGCCGCGCTTCCCAAGTGGCGCACTAGCACAGTGCGCCACCGGGCCGGCCCCAGTTGTCTATCTTAATTCGGTTCTTTAACCTCCTTTTCATCACACCCTTAGAAATACTCACAGTGATATTTTATTGACTATGGGCTATAAATTTGAGTATCCGATATGCTATTATTTTACACAATTAAAGTATCAGTTTTATCAGTAGATATTTTTATTTATTTGAACCACATCTAATGAATTAATAAGCACCTGGAATATTATTTCCACAAAATATATTTCCATAGTTTGTATATTACATCTTTAAGTTTATATGTTACCCCTATGAATATTATCAGAAATGGTAGCATTTCAGGAAGAACTAGGAAGTTTGTTAAATTTTTTTAAACATTCATCTACCTTCTAATGGAGAACTTTGTTGTGAAGAAATATTACAAATGCTATTGCAAGTGACCTATATTGGGAATTTCAATTAGCTGTTGGACTGTTGGTTTTGCTTACAATCTAAGTCGACTGTGTTGTGTTTCATGATTGTTGTTATTTGTTTGAATTTCATTGATTGTTTGTTTACTTTCACTCACATACCATTTCTTGAAACGCGACAATGTTACTTGTTCTGCAGAGCACCTCTGACCATCAGAATAAAATACAGTCTTATTTTATTTCAGAATACTGTCCTTACCTTTTTCCAATTAGTTTTACAGTTACTATTTTGACAAAAACAAAGGTCAGGGTATTGAAAATGTATCTATTTTGACAGAGTTTTATTTATTCAGTTTCTTTCCCCTTTTAAAGCTTTGCTAAAAGCACTGACATGTATCTCTCATTCACTGAGGCTCCCTGACGTCCACCCCAGACACTGGATTTGATGTGGCACAATGTGGCAAGGACTAAATTTCCATATCTTTGGTTTCTATCAGAAACGTCTGGTCCAAACTGTAGAGCTGTTTAGGGGCAAGGACTGTCAACTGGGGTTTAATAACTGCAGGACATCATTAATATCTCAAAAACCTCACAACAATTGTGATTCACTTTTACATCATAAATTGTTTATAATAAAGAGTCTACTTCATTTTGGATGTTTGACTTCACAGCTTCCAAGCTCCACCCTTCCCTCTTCCAAGTCAAGGAAAAGTTCAAACGTTTCTTCCTTTGACAGAAGTGGGAAGTTCCAACCACACAGGCAGAACCCTCAGACGGGAGCCTCCCACTGGCCCCATCCCCAACCATGAGCCAAGCTGTTGCCACACCTGGCTCTCTCGAGCCCTTTTTGGATCTGCTCGGGAGTCTGTCCTGCTCTCTCCAGAAAGCTTCATTACTTGAGTATTAATAACCGTTTAAGCCTTCTTGGTATATGCATGTGGAATCATTTTTCTCAACCTCCAAATTACATTTTGGGTTGAGGAGTACATCCTGCATTTCTGAAATGACTACAAAATATATCACTTATTGTCATATCATATATAATTTATGAAGATATACTTAAAATGTAACAAAATTACATACCACTATATGCACTTTAAATATATACTATAAATAGTCCATCTTTGTTGTCTTACCATTAATAAAGAGGAAAACCTTTATTTAGTGTATGCACCTGTTCTCATTCCTGGGCTAGGGATCCTCTTCTAAAGATTGTGATTTGCATTATTTATTATCATCTAACAAGCTTCACTGACATACTCAGTGTTGTGTCAATTTCTGAGAGTTCTGTGTTTCTCCTGTGGTTTCCTTTGGCTCCAGCTTCGTCATCTTCTTTGCTACTCTTTCCTCTTAAATACACCCAGACTGAACACCTAGACTGGGTCACTTCCCATTGTCTTCCACCTGGAATAAATGACTAAACCTACAGACAACACTAAGCACAATTTACTACAACATGAGCCTAACTTGTATGGAAAGGTAGAAGCCTTAACTGTTGTTAGAAACAAACAAACAAACAAAAATTCTAGGATTACTTGCAAATGTGTTTCTATTCTCTGTTTTCATAGACTATCCAAACTCAATTTCTTCTGTGACTATAGACATAACACTTGGTCTTTAATAATTAAATATAAGTTTGTTAAAGATATAGTTGACCGGATGAATATTGTATCATTTCTAAATCCCTCTCCCTAACAGTTGTCTCCAAAGCCAGGTGGAGAAACAAGGGCATGACACAGTTTGGCAGATGCATCACTGGGGGCTCCATCAGGATAAAGATTTCCTGATAGAGGCAGCCTAGCACTTAGGTGCAGCTGATCATAAGAGATTTGTGTGCTCAGCCATTTCAAAATAGGTATAAACTCTAAGGGAAATACTCATAATAAGAATTTCAATAATAACTTATTAATGGCATCATGTCTTAGGTTACAAAATCCAAACCTGCATAAGTCCTTCCTATGTGAGTAAATCTGTATGTGGATTCCAGAAATGTTAGCAAATCTCACTGGTTGTTATGCAAAAAAATCTGGGAATTTTTTTAAAAAACGTATTCTTCACTTCAAAGCATAAAATAAGAAAATGAAGTAACCTATGTGTTATTCTAAAGTGTCAAGCAACTCTGGATATAATATATTACATTTGCATTGGGAAGTGTAATTTTGAAAAGTGTACTGAATATCTTAAAAGAAAATGTTATGGTGTAGTAGATAAATTTCAGAGCTGTTCTTTTTTCTAATTTGACTCGAAGGCGGAAGGCCCGGCATTGACCTCTGCTTCTGAAGAATGTTTTTCTTAATGCCCTACTTAAAGATATTGCTAGAAATCAAGCCAATGGACTTCATTACAGAGGAACAAAGGCAAATCCCTGGGAAGACATCACAAAATATGTGGCAAATTCAAGAAAGTGAATGTTAAGTGACCACTGGTGAAATCAAGCCAATGGACTTCATTACAGAGGAACAAAGGCAAATCCCTGGGAAGACATCACAGAATATGTGGCAAATTCAAGAAAGTGAATGTTAAGTGACCACTGGCTAAATCCTTTGAGCTTATATCCTCATTTAAATCAAAGTGTTATTTATCTCATGTTCCGAGTTAATACTTACCCATCAATTGATTTTGATATAATATGGAATAACCAGTGCACTTGAAGGATGTGATTAATGTACAAATGTTTAATAACTATGACGATGAATTCAGCAAAATGCTCTTTAGCTGAACAGGAGCAGTTATGGATTTCATCTCTGGTGTGACCTTGGGAACAGTCTTCCCATCCCAGAGAAAAATAAGCTCAAATGTGTTCAGAAGCAGTTGGTCCTGAATGGAGAGCTCATCGTTGGCTGTGCTTCTGCAGTAGTCTTCTACGGCTTCCATAACAAAACAGTAGAAATTGAGAGGCTCAAAAAGCAAAAACTTATTCTTGCAGTTCTGGAGGCTGGAAGTGTGAGATCAAGGTGTCAGCAGGGTTGCTGCCTTCTGCGGGCATGAAGGAAGGCTGTTCCAGGCCTTCCTCGCAGGCTCGTAAACCTGTCTTCTGCCTGCATCTCTTCATATAATCTTCCCTTTATGTGTGTCTGTCTCTGCCTTGCTTGGAATATCCCCCCAAAACTTAGTCCCTACTATGACAATATGAAGAGTGTGGGAAGTCTTACTATGGTCAATTAAAAGTTGGGGACTTAAGAGGTGATTAGATTGTAGGACCATGACATAGTGAATGGGTTGATAATGGTGGTCAGGGGCATTGGTGTGAGGGCTTTGAAAGAAGAGCACATGAGAGGTTAGTCTCTCTCTCTGCTCTACCATTTTCTGCCATGTGAGACCCCTGGGTCACTGTTGCCACCACCAAGATTTTCAATAGACGTGTTCCCTGGACTTTGGACTTTCCAGACTCAGAAACTGTAAGCAATACATTTTGTTTTCTTTAGAAATCACCCATATTTGTGTATTAGAAACTTGGCCCCCACTGTGAGTGTTGAAATCTCTTATGGTAATTGAAAGGTGGGGCCTTGAGGAAATGATTAGATTGTAGGACCGTGCCATAGTGAATGGATTTAAAATGGTGGTCGGGGGTGTGGTTCTGAGGGCTTTAGAAGGAGAGAGAAGAGAGTCTGTCTGTCTCTCTCTGCACTCCATGCTCTGCCGTTCCACAACGTGATTCTCTGCCATCACTGTTGCCACCACCAAGACATTCACCAGCTGTGTTCCCTGGACTTTGGACTTTGGATGTCCCAGCCTCAAACTGTAAGCAATAACTTTTGTTTTCTTTATAAATCACCCAGTTTCATGTATTCTTTATAAGAAACAGAAACAGACTAATACCAAAATTTCTCCTTTATATAATAACAAGAGTTACATTGGATCAGGACCCACCCTAATGACCTTATCTTAACTTAAGTATCTCTGTAAAAAGACCCTAATTCCAAATAAGGTCATGTCCACAGGTACTAAGGGTTAGGACTTCAACATATGAATTTTAGGGCACACAATTGAACTCATGACAGTGTCCACACAATAAGCACAGTTTTCCCTTTTCTGTGGAGAGAGGGACATGACTGCTGTACAAAGCCAAATCCTGGTTTTGCATCTCTTAGCCACTTCTACAGTTGGAGGAGGAGGTGGGCCCTATTTGGTGGGCTTCCTAGTTCATGGCCATCTCCACTTATTTAAGAACTACTTCCTATTTGGAAGGATTTATTCTCAGTACCATGTCTATAAATGGCCCTATGCTAAAGTCCTAACTCATTGATTAAGGGGTGGACACCTATTTCAAACTGAGGTAATTAGATTTCCTCCTCTAGGAATTTTGATTTTTGAACTGATAATAAAAAAGAGGTTTTGAGTTGTTAGAATCAAATTATATTAAAGGCTGTATTATGCCAAGGAGCTTCCTAGCACCCTTAGAAATGCCTGTTTATCACCTATCCGACATTCTGATGGTTCATCCCTCCTTGGATTTCATAATATGTCCTAATTTATTTTTAGTAGATTCCCTGTTTTTTTTCTCAAACTGATTGGAGCTGGTTTCAATTCAAGTATCATCTGCTTATGTAGCTTCTAATTCCCCAATCACATGGGATTTTTTTTTTTTTGTCTTTTTTCATGTCTGGCAATGGACCGCAACCCTCAGTGTCGCGCCCGTACCGGACCGGGACTGGCAATGGGATCACAACCCTCGGTGTTGCTCCCACGCCTCACTCAGCCAGTGAGCGGGAACCAGTCTGTATGTGGGATCCGAACCCTCAGCGGGAGCGCCACCGCGCTTCCCAAGCAGCGTACTGTAGCAGTGCGCCACCGGGTTGGCCCTCACATGGGATTTTTAAAGAAAATTTTCTTCTCATTTTCAGGGACAAATAACCAAACAATCCTGGTAAATTGTGCCATAACAAAACCTGTTGTGGACACTGCCAGCACCTCGGGGTTCCCCGCCCCAGGGACTCGAGGACGAGAGCTGGGGACAAGCCCCCCCAACAACCAGGCACACTACCAGCACCAAGGAGCATGCCAAAAACATCACCTCCATGTGAGTGGCCCACCACAGCCACCATAGTAACCACGGCTGCCACAAAAGTGGTTAGATGCCACAACCACCATGCAGATGGCCCACCAGCCACTGGAGTGCATTGACACAGGAGAGTCACCAGCAGAGATAAAGAAAAGAAGAGGACGTCTCTCTCCACCAAGCCCATTCCAGAGTGACAGAGGAAACATCTGCTCTGTGATAATATTGGGGGAATTGATCACACCTCTCAGCACTGGACAAGTCATCTAGGCAACAAATCAACAGAGTAACCATTATTCTTTCAGAAGCAGAGAAGAAATCTAGGGTAATTAGAGGGGGGAGGAGGAGGGAGGGGGAAGAAGTGAGATTGGACAAGGGGCATAAGGAATGAGTATCATTTGTAATAATATATATGCTAGTTATATTGATTTGTTCAACAAATCTCAACGTTGAACCCCCAAAATATGTATAATCAATTTTGATTCAATAAAAATTTAAAAAAAAACAAAACAACCTGTTGTGTTTCTTCTCACAGTGGGTGGTCTCTCAAGGTTATATGTTGTATTGAGAATTTGTTTATGGCTTAACTAAGTAACAGTGGATAGGGGCCCCATGGGATAAAGACATAGTCCAAGGCAAAGATTGGGTAAAAGATGACGAGGTAGCTACCAGTGACAGCAAGACAAGAAGACCCAGGACTTCCAGGGGAGACTGAGATAGCAAGTTACGTAAGAGAATTTCTACTGGTCTTTTACTGACTGTGCATGAAGTTATTTTCCTACTCAATCTTTGCAAATGATACATACCGCTTCCACACTCCTAGGACGAAAGTTACGAGATATTGTATGCGTGTAGAAATTATATGGTGAGTACCCAAAGCATGCAACTGGAATCATGGAGGAAGGACTTGAGAAGGCATTTCATGCTGTCAGGAAAGGGGCTGGAAGGAATGCAAGGCCTTCCAATTTCCTGGGCTGTGCAGGGTGGTGGCAGAACAGCCCTTGTCCACTTGCAGGTGTCTTTAGCTCTGAGTTACACCAGAGAACCAAGAGAGGTATAAGTTCCATGCAATGTACTAAGGTAGAGAAAAAAGGAAACATACATTAGCATATGTTTCATTGGTCTTTAATGGTTTTGCATCCCTATCTCCCAAAGTAATGTGAAATCTATTTACGTCACTCTGAGTTGACATCTGAAGTGTTTTATACATTTCAATGTTCCAGCAGAGTGTAAATAGGGACATGGCACACCACATTTCAATTGATCCAGTGGAATTTAAATACCACTTTGATGTGATGACCATTTTAAAAATATGTAAATATTCTTTAACATTCCAATAACTGATACCTTGATTTTCCTCCTTGAACAAATTCGTTACACATTTTCCCAGGTTTTTTTATAAAAATAAAATGTATTTTATAATTAAAAGTCTCTTGAAGATCACCCTAGCAAGCTTATCTAAAGAAATTATGTATATAATTCAAATTTTTATTTTTTATATTGTCTGTGATTATAAGGCTCCAAAAATTAAAATATCACAAATGTTAGTGCACAATTGTTTAAAACAACAGAATATATTTAATACTTGTATAAATTTTAAGGATAAAGTGAAATTCCATTAGAAACATAGCTCTGAATGAAATAAATTCTCAAACTTTTCTATACATTTAATGAAGACAGAAATGTATATACTGAACATATCCAGTCAGTGTAGTGGTTTGCATAGTATTTTATTTTAAGTTAACTGACAGTAAAACACCACATTTTATAAGATAAAGGACTGAATATAGCTTGACACAATATTTTGTGAAACAATTTGATATATTTTTTACACTTGACAGAATAAGTAACACAAACCATAACTGAAAATGAAAATCACCTAAAGTTTTGTCCACAACTTTAACCTAGATGATCTTTAAAACTTTGGTATCTCTCGGAAAATTTTTAGCAATCTTTTTGCTTTGCTCTCATGAGAGTCTACCTTAGGAATTGCATATTCTTTAGCTATAGTTGTAAGATGGGAATAACAAAATCAAGAAACAAAAATTGCTGTTTTCCCCACCATCGCATACCCAATAATCTGCAATCAGAACATGCCAACAGGAGATCAAAGGAGACCTAATCATGCTGTGCTTAACTGTCTCTCTGAGCTTGTCAAGGACATTGGAAACCAGAACAGTTATTGTGTCAGGATATTCTGATCACATGTGTTGGGAAATTAGGTTTTTCATGCTTGGAGAGCAACATACCAGTTTGGGATTTGGGATGAGACAGGTGAATGCCTTTGTTTTGTAATGTGGGCAAATTGCAACTGAGAGCTCTGGCTTGCCCTACTGCAAATAGGTTTTAAACCTGAGATGAAATACTTAGATCTGGATAGAGAAAAAAATAATAAAAAATAATTCCAACCTTTTATCATCTCTCCTTTTAACAAAGCTTTGACGTTTGTGCTGTTTCCAACAACTTGGAATATTAGGTAGATTTGTGCAAAACGAAGGCCCTGCTCTGTTTGGGGTAAGTGTTAAGAGAAGACATAGCTGTCATAGTATTCAGAATATGAAGAATATTTTTCTCATGGCTTTTTTTTTTTTTTTTTTTGGTTTAGGTTTTTAAAAAAAAATGTAAGCAGAAGCTTTCCTCCACAACTTTACATTAAACTTGATATAGACTGACAGCTAGATCATGTTAAATTCAGTCAATGGTCAGTCAGCTTGAAAATCCAAAACTTTGAGTCCCATGAAATGAGAATAATATTCTTCCACAGTAAACTTATCTTTCATAAATGCATGCAAAATATATAAACTGAATCTGTGATAAAATACTAGGGAAAATGCATATGTTTAATATACAAAATTTGGAGAACTATTCAGAACATAACTTTTACTTTGTAATATTTACAAAGTTCTTTGTTTTTGTTCATAAAATAATTTAAATATTGTCGAGTGGGAAAGATATGTCTTCTTCCAATTTCTCACATTTCTGACGTTGAAAAAGTCCTTTATTACAAAATGCTACTTTCTTATATGAAGTGTTCTGGAAATTTCTCAGAATTAATTGTTACTGGTTGAGCATCCCTAATTCAAAATGCCAAAATCTGAGATGTTCCAAGCTCTGAAACATTTTGAGTGCAACATGACACTCAAAGGAAATGCTCATTGAAGCATTTGGGTTTAATATTTTGGATTAGGAATGCTCAACAGGTATGTATTGTGCAAATATTCCAAAATCCCCCAAAAATTTGAAATCAAAAAACAAGCATTCTGGTCTGAAGAATGTTGGATAAAGGATACTCAACCTATGCCTCTTCTGGGGGAGTTACAAGTTAGATATCAAGATGACAGAAGTGAACAGATCAACTTCATAGTTATCTACCTTGGGCATGAGGGCTTCTTCTTTATTATTTGTTTTTCATTAATTAATTTATTTTACACTTACTCAATCTGTCTCCACTCTCCCTCTCACTACCCCCCCCCCCCCCCCCCCCCCCCCCCACACACACACCTCTAGTAACCACAGATTTGTTGTCTCCTTCTGAAAGTTCAATATATTATTGTGGTCTTTTCTTTCTCTCTCCCTTCCTTCCTTCCTTCCTTCCTTCCTTCCTTCCTTCCTTCCTTCCTTCCTTCCTTCCTTCCTTCCTTCCTTCCTTCCTTAGCACCCACTTATGATGAAGATATGTGGTATTTCTCTTTCTGTGTCTGGCTTATTCCACTTAACATAATTTTCTTCAGACTCATCCATGTTGTTGCAAATGACAGAATTTCATTCTTTTTCATGGCTGAGTAATATTCCATTGTGTATATATACCACATTTTCCTTGTTCAGTCATCCATTGATGGACATGTAGTTTGATTTCATATTTTGGCTATTTAAATAGAGCTGAGATGAACATGGGAGTGCAGGTGTCCCTTCAACATGATGATTTCCATTCATTTGTGTGTACACCCAGCAGTGGGATTGCTGGATCATATGGCAGTTCTATCTACACTTGTTTGAGAAACTGCTATCCTGTTTCCCATAATGACTGCGCTATCCTCCCTTCCTCCTGTGTGGACCTTCCTTTCTCCGACAACACCCACTCTCTTCCAGTGAACCCTACTCACTCCTCAGGTATCAGTTTAGATGGTGCCTCTTCAGAGGACACATTCTTCAAACCCATAATGGGCAACCCTTGGGAAAAAACCAATACCCTCAAAACTACATGGTGCTTATCCTAACCTCAGCTGGTATTTCACCTTGCTGCTCACTACCTTTGTTGCTGGCAAGGGAGGCACTGCACGTGTGCTGCTCGCCATAGTATCCCAGCAGCAGGCCATGCCAGGACCGATGCAGCGCTCCAATCAATGTTCATTTACTCAGTAAATTTCCCCCATTATTTTGCTCATTTGCTATGCTAACATGTAGTTGGTATGTGATAAATGTTATTGAGTTTAATCATATGTAAGAAGCGATGGCGATTGTGATTGTGATGGCAAAAATAGAATAGACATACTTTCCTCCATCTACAAAGTATAATGAAAAACCGTGGATGTTATATATCAAATGAATCAAGAATACTCCGAAAGGTGGGCAAAGGAAATAAAGTGACATTTCATAGAAAAGAGTACCCGAGTGTCAAATAAACACATAAAAAGATGTTCAATGTCATTAGAAATTAGAGAAATACAGATGAAAACCCAGTAAGATATCACTACACACCTCACAGAGTGAGTAAATTAAAAACACAAATAGTGGCAACACAAAATGCAGATGAGTGTGTGGAGAAACTGCGTGCACACACTCATGCACTGCTGGTGGCAATGGTAGATGGCACTGCCACTTTGGAAAATAGTTTAGCAATTTCTATAAAAATCTAAACCTGAAATTACCATACAACCCAACAATTGCACTCTTGGGTATTTATCCCAGAAAAGCAGATGCATGTGGTCACTCAAAAATGTATACACAAATTTTAAATCTTTATTTGCAAAAGCCAAAACTGGAAACACTCAGAGGTCCTTTACCAGGTGAATGATGGAACAAGCGGTGGTACATCCATACCATGGAAACTTCTCAGCAATAGTGAGTGAGTTGTCAATACATGCGACAACTCGTATGAATCTCTGGGTTGTTCAGTGACAAAAAAAATAAAGCCAACCCCAGAAGATTACATACCATATGATTCCATTTCTATAACATTCTTGAAATGATGAAATTATAATATACTGAATAGGTTAGTGGTTGCTGAGTGTTGGGGAGCAGGCTGGGATAGGAGAGAAGTGAGTGTGGCTAAAGGTGTCCCTGTGGTGACGGGAGTTTTCTGCATCTTGACTGGTTCAATGTTAATATGCTCCTTGGGATATTGTACTACAGTTTCGTCATATGTTACATTTGAGCAATTTGGTAAAAGCTATATGAGATCTCTCTGTATTATTTCTTACAATTGCATGTGAATCTACATGGTCTTGAGATTTTAAAAATTTGTTAACAAAAGTGATGGTTAATTTATTGCTTTGTGGAGGTCAACAATAACTATTAATTATGAGTTATTAGTTATTCATTGACTTGCTTTAAATAATCAAGGAATATTTTTAAGTTTCATTTACCTCTCTGAGATTTTATGAGTCCCATATTAGGATGCATCTGTGCCAAAATTAACTTCATAAAATTAACTAAAGATGTCTGACTCTGGCAATATTCCATTGTTTGCTAATATGTTCTGATGTATGCCAGGAAATTATCCAGGAGAAGCAGGAAATAATTATATATTTTAAAGTCAATATTTGTTCATATAGATAGAGACATGAATTAAACTTAATGGATACTTAATATTTTGTGGGGTAACCTACATGAACTGCAGCATCTGCTAGAACTTATGGCTACTTATCTGCTGTGTCTGTCATCAGGTGGTCAGAGCTCCTCCATGCCCTGCCAGGAAGATCAGCGTCTCACTTTTAATCACCTGACCCTACCCCTCAATCTGAATTATCCTAGAATGTGTGGCTCACTCAGCTCACAGTGGAGGGTGGGAGGCAGTTGTGTCCCCACGCCGAGCCACCTGGGAGTGCCGGTTGCTCAGATCACCACCACCTTTGCGCTGCTGTGGAAGCTGGAAATCTTCGAGGCTCCGTGACACAAGTTTCTCCTTTCAAAGAGCCAAGTTCAAGTTGCATTGATCTTTCCCTGTTGCATTTCTATTATCTATTTCATTTATTTCCACTAAAATCTTTATTATTTCCTACCTTCTGCTTGCTTGGGGTTTAGTTTGCTCTTCTTTTTTCAGCTTTTTAAGGTGGAGGTTAGGTTATTAACTCAAGACATTTCTTCTTGTGTCTGAATTTTGTGCTGTCAGTTTCCATTATCTCCTTGAAAATGTATTCAAGTCTATGCCCTTCTTGCAAAGTCGTTCTTCAGTGTTGACACACTCTGTAGACTTGGTCACTGTGCAGACTTTGCCTTGTCAAAGAGCTGGCTTGGTCCTCCTGGAGATGAAAGCTGGGATTTGTGCCATTCTTTATTGTGTCTTCAGTACAACACAGGAAATAAATTCACCTATGAATTCATTCAGATGATTACTATATTTTAAAAGTAGATGTGTTGCAGGGCCACCACCTGTTTTTCTAGTGTGTGAAGCTGCATCTCATCAGAAACGAAGGACATGTGGGCTCTGCCATTCCAGCAGAGCAAACCTGTGACATATGAACTGGCCTTTCTTGTAATAAACACACTTTCTAATTTTATCAATAATGCAGCCATAACCCTGTGCACATTTAGCATGAACATAGTAAATATATCAAGAGCTCCTCAAGGATCCAGGAAAATAATGTTTGATTCAAATAAAGATCTATATCATAATTTCTTAAATTTGAAGCTTAGTTTGTAAAATTTTAGATGACAAATAAATTGACAAGAAGACTTTCTCAGAACATTAAATGACAAATAGGTTTGCTCTTCAGCGAGATCTAAAGAATTTCATATTTCTTAGAATCTGTCTGAAGAAACAAGGAAGATAGGAAAAAAAAACTTTGAGAAGAATAAAAACTTACCTATATCTGTGGGATATAGCTAAAGCACTGCTAGAGGGAAATTTGTAGCTATAAATGCTTATATTTTTTAAAAAGATATCAAATAAATCACATACATTCCCACTTTATGAAACAAAGAAGAACTAAGTAAACCCCAAACAAGCAGAAATGAGAAAATCATAAACATGGGAGCAGAAACAAATTAAATAGGGAATAGAAAAATGGTACAAAAAATTCAATGAAGCCAAAGGTTAGTCTTTTGAAAAGATCAATAAAAAAAAATGTCACTAGACTGACCAAGAAAAAATGAGAGAAGATTCAAATTACAAACATCAGGAACAAGAAAGTAGACATCATAATTGACCTAATATATTCCGAGAGGAATATATTGACTTTAAAAAGACACCTAGACTCCCATGTTCATGGCAACACTATTCACAATAGCCAAGAGATGGAATTGAACTAAATTCCCATCAACAGATGAATAGGTAAAAAAAACCCAAACCACACCAAACAAAAAATACTGTGGTGCACATACACAATGGAATATTATTCAACTATAAAAAGAAATGATATTTTATCACTGGCAGCAACATGGATGGAACTGGATATCATTATGTTCAGTGAAGTAAGTCGGGCACAGAAAGACAAATACCACATGACCTCACTCATATGAGGGCTAATAATAATAATTAAAAAAGAAAGTGGTTCTCGTAGAGGTAGAGAGTAGAATAATGGTTTCCAGAGATAGGGGGAGGGGAAGTGGTTGACTAATGGGCACAAAACTGCTATGTACCCTGAGTGAATCGCTGTGCAGTGTGTTGATGAATTGAAACAACACACTGTACCCCACAATTATGTATAAGTAAATGTTAAAATTTTAAGATAATGGAACAGAACAGAATATTATGGACAACTATATGCCGATAAATTAGATAACTCTGATGAAATGGCTGGGAAATGAAATGAAGGGAGGCCCAGGGTTGGGTGCTCTAGAGAAGTGCAGGGAGGCTGAGAGGGCACCCCCTCGCTCTGCAGCACCCCTGTACCATGGGGGCACAGCTGGGGGATCGGAGTGCTAAATCAGAGACCCCTGAAATATGCCACCCTCACCTGCATCTTAGGGGAGCTATGATCTCAAAATCCAGATCCCTTGACTACAGTCACCTCTCTACTAAGTTATAATCACTTCCGTTCCTAATATAATTACTGCTTTTAAAAAATACTAGAATTAATTGACTCCACAAATGCACTCTGAGAAATATGCTTTTATGTATTCAAATTATGTGTAAACGTTGTCGATATATGACATTTTGTTTCTCTTGTAATCTATTATTTTTCTTTTTCTCTAGTTCTGTAAGAAACAAAATCTGTTGACAAATGTAGTCAAATATACCGTTCGACGTGGTTACACGTATGCACCAGTGGATATCATGCAGATGCACAGGAAGACAGTGTACAAAGTCCACGTCACTCTGCACTCCCCCAGCCTGTTTGGATTCTCATCTACTGTAACCTGTTGTCAGTTTTTTCTTAGAATCATTTGCTTTATCTTCACTCGCAAAGTGAGTGAACATGATCTCACGCACTACAACAAATTAATACATTGTTTTTCAAAAGATAAATCCGGGATAAGCTGATATAAATATCTAAAAGTATCTTAAACTGGGTGGATATTTTGAAGTCATATATCCAAGTGTTTGTTCACTTGTGGGCCTCACGCACCAGAAGGTGGCAAGAAGGAGCTGCTGTGTCATCGGGGGCTGGGGTGAGGTGCCCTTCGGATCTGTAGACCTGGCTTGAGGGTCAGCTCCAGGCTGACTATTTGAGCTGTGGTCAACCTCGGGATGGTCGTTTCTCTGGGAACCCAGTCAAGGCAAAACTTGCCTGGTGACCACTCTGATCCGAGGGCCAAGTGGCTCTTTTTAAGTTTATGATAACATTTGATAGGATTTGCTTATCATGATTGAAAACTCAAATGTTTTTAAAAATCACTGCTTTCATCTGACACATGTCTATTTACTCCAAGGGATTCCAATATAAGCAACTTACAAATGTGAATTACATTTATAATTGAAAACGCACAAGAATCAGAATAATTGGAAGGAAAGCATATGACAATTCATAGTCATTTAAGGTAGGCTGAGAGAAAATTGCTCATTCTCCCTTTTAATTATAAACAGGACATGTTTACATGTTAAATCTAAAACTAAATTGTTTAAGGTACTGACGTCTATGAAATCTCTTGTTAGTTATCTTAATGGTATGCCTTTGAACAGCCTAAGTACATTTTTTAAAAATGTAATTATCTAAATAGACTTCATTTTATTCCCAATGATATAATAAAAAGAGCTCAATATTTGCAGTTAGGTAGATATGGGTTTGGATTCATGATCTGACACTCACTAATTCTGAGATATCAGGCAAGTTGCTACAGTCTTCTGAGCCATAACACTTAATTTACAAATTGAAATCTATCGATCAACTCACAGCAGATTTGGAGGAAAATAGATAGATAGTTAGAAAATAACAGATTCGGGTAGACAAACAAACACAGAGTTGGAACTCCTAACAAGTAGCTGTTATTATCTTTATCATCATTTACAAAGCTGAGGCATGGTACTGACCTTGATTAAAGGTGTGGATGTCAGGTGCATTTCAACAGTACAGTGAAATGAGACCCTGAGCTGAAGTTAGGAGCAGGTGACAGAGGCATTAACATATGGAAAAAGTGGACATGTCCAGCAGATGTCTCGTATCCATTGTCGATGTGTATTTCTCTTAATTCAGAAAATAGCTATTTGGAAATTGAGTTTATGGTGGTGTATGGACACTTCTCCACCTCAACACCCAAGAAAAAGCTTTGTGCAATGGCTGTAAGATGCTGAAACAAGATGCTTTGCGTGTGTAAGAAGCACACACTTTCTCAATATCTGTTTTGCCAAGCAGATTATGTCATCTTGCAAATAGAGAATCTCTTTCCCAAAAAGGAAAAAAAAATGCATTTCATTATAAATTTATTATTTGCCGTAGCAATATGTTTAACAAGTTTAACTAGGTTCAGGTGTGCTCAGCTGAGAGAAGGCATAGTGGATCACAGGTGGCACGATGCCACAGAGACTTGAGCTTCCTCTTATATGAGCCCACTTTTGAGTCTCTCCATGTCCTTGATGTAATGAGTAAATTGTTACGGATGCAGATGGAGTGCCATCAAGATCTTGAAATCCCTCAGAGGTGACCATATGGCTCCTTCTCACCTTTTAATATTTAATGATGGTCCTTGGGCACACTCCAATTATTTAAAAAAGAAAAAAAAAAGTTTGAGAAAAGACCATTTCACACCAACTAAAAAAGAATGTAGCAAAGAAACTCCATCCTGCAATATTCAAACTCCTCTTAAATTAAAATTTTTTGCTTGAACTTAATGAAAGTTTTGATAAATATTATGGTCAAAGACCACTTATCCATTATTTTCCTCTACTGGAAAAATATAATCAATGTGAAGAACACTTTGCAGCTCTTAATTATATGAATCAATGGTAGATGGCTAACATAAAATCACAAAAATGGGAAAAATATTGATAAAATTACCATCTTCCAAATCTTCAAAAAAAAAAAGGGAATGGTGGGCTCCTTTCCCTGTCAGTGTTTTCACATCAAATGCACTCAGTAGCAAGACTGCTGCCAAGTGTAATGCCCTAGAATTCCTGATGGTGCTGTTTGCCTCTAGTTTATTCAAGGAACAAACTTTTATCTTCAAGAAGAGTTTGTTCAAATGCTTCTGAAAGCCAATTCCTGAGCTTGCAGGCACATCATCAAGAGAAACACTCTTTGTCCCAGAGAGCTGTGTCATTTGCTTCCATAAAACACATGAATGCCTCCTAGAGGTCTAAGTGGCAACTCTTACTGTGCAAGCTTTTAGCATATCTTTGAAAGTAGATAATTCACCCTGAGTGGTTAGCATTTCATGGTTATTTAGTCAAGCATTTGCATCAGCAGGGTTTTTTTTTTCAGTCTTATCTTTTTTCTTCTATCAAGTAATTTGTGTTTTCATCAATCAGTCATTTGTTATACTATTTAATAGACTCGTGTGAAAATATATTATTCTTCAGACTGGTGTAAACACTGGAAACTCAGAAATGAATGATATAATCCCGCTCCAATGTTGTGCACAATGTAGCAGGATCACATTTAAGTGATGTCACATTCATAATATAGTATAATAAATGCTATTGTGGTAGAATCCTCCACTGAAGGCTCTGGAATCTCAGAGGTGGGATAAATATGGGAGAGGTGGTTGGTAAATAGGAATTGGTGGGTGAAATTGAGAGAAAACTTTACTTTAAAGTTTTACTAAGTCTCAAAAAATGAGGAGGAGTTGGCAAGGTTGGGAGAGTTCTTGGAGAGCTTTCCAGGTTGACAGACAGCCTGAGAATGCTGACAGAAAGCAGGGCAAGTTTGGGAAATGCTAACCTTTTCAGTCTAGCAAAAATGTGTGGCACAGAGAGGTTGGAAGCAGATGATGTAAACTCATACTTAAACATTGGGGGCCGTCCCGGTGGTGCACTGGAGAGTGCGCCGCTTGTGAGCGCGGCGGTGCTCCCACCGAGGGTTCGGATCCCATGTGGAGACCGGTTCCCGCTTACTGGCTGAGCGCGGTGCGGGCGCAACACCGAGGGTTGCGATCCCGTTACCGGCCAGTAAAAAAAGACAAAAAGGAAAAAAAAAAATTGGACATAGTAATATGTTGCAACCTTGGTACAATTTTTTTTGCATGTGATTTTTGTTTGTAAGAGGACATAATGAGGAAACAGAAGATAAAGGTATTAAGTTAGAGCATAAAAGCTTAGAGATGATGAGAAGACATGAGACTCAGAACACAGCTGGAGCTCAGTGGAAGCTCCCGACGGAGCCGCGGGCCTTGCGGCATTCTCCCTGGGTAGCCTCTGCTTTCCCTGGTGCGTGGGCTGGAGCTGGGGTGAGCCATCACGTGTGTCAGTAAATCTCCAAGTAGAGATAGCAAAAGTGCCACTAAGACATATTGGGGCTCCCTGGGGAGCAGGAGTAAGTGTTCAGGCTCCAGCTATGGCTGCAGTGTGTTTTCATCCTTCAGTCCTTGGCTGCCCCTGAGCAGCTGTGGAATGTGCATTCTCCACAGGAACAGTTTCACCCCTGAGGGGACAACATTTGTTTTTCACGGGGAAGGTAAAAAACATCTTACTTCACTTTGCATGTGCAAAGCTAGGTCTAGGTCTCACAGACCCCTCGAGCCCATTGTCCAGACTGAGTCACAAACCCTTCACATGCAGGTCTACGAGCTAGGTAATAGGAAAAGGTCCTTGGAGCTGTGGGTGAAGAAATATAGGTTTTATTCAGAACTAGGCACTGTTGACCTAACATGGCTTCCCAGAACGTCCTCTTGAAGCTTTGTGTATCTGCACCGTTAGTCCTTTATACTCAAGTCCATAACTCAGAAAAACACCTGGAGGCACATGCACAATCACATTAGACAATAACAAGGAACACCTGTGCACACGTGCATACCCACCTCGGATGCTCAGCAAGACTTCAAACATCCAAGGTGCCCTGACCATTTTTTCTTTTCTATATTTTCCCAACATCATGAAACACAGATGCACATAGGATCTGTAACACACATACAGCATGTCTATGTTATTAAATTGAAATGAGATGGGGTGATTAGGAATAATTGTCTAAAAAGCCTGCTTAAGGGGAGACAGTAATAAAAAGGTGGCTGATAAAAGCTGTAGAGAAAGTTGCTGGAAAACTAAAGGTTAGTCACTGTGAGGAAAATGAAGTCAGTACGATCAGGCCCCCTTGCCTCACATCCGGTTGGTGTGATTCAGCACATCCATTGTAAACAAGTTATATAAGAGTGGTGTAAAAGTTATGTAAGAGTGGTGTAAATGCACATGCGTGCCCATATACTCCATGACTCTTTGACACTATTGTGTACTTTCAGTATAAAAGACAGTGGCTCTGAACCACTGGCCCGCCAAGCTCACATCAGAGTAAAGCATATCTATCCAGTTATCGGCTTCCAGAGTCTTTTTTCAGCTACTTTACTCATGACCTTCACAGGACGGGGCAGAGGGCTCTGTGATCTAGCCCAACAGTCACATATTTGTGTTAAGAGGCAAGAATATCAAGAAAGATTTGTCGTTGGCAATGATATCATTGCAATGGTCAGCCATGTGTTCCAGGATGGACAGAGATGGAAGTTAACCAAAAGGAGGCTATGCAACTGGGCAGATAAAGACCAGTGTAAATACTAGACAAGCCAATGAAGGTTGGAAGATGTGGACTGACAGTAAGGGTGGTTGGAAAGTTAAAGTTATAAGAAACTAGACTAGACCAGAACGTTGGAATTACTGGAGAATGGAGTGCCTTACATTTTGATCAAAAGGTTAAAGAGTTGAGTTGAAATCAAGTTTGAGTGTGTGCCTGTGGGAATAGCTGGCATGTTGGACAGAAACAAACGCCTTTGGCATGAATGTTGCACTTGGGAACTGACCTCCTGTGTCCATATCACTTACCTGGAAAGAACAAGAATGGAGACCATCTGTGCCAATATAGGGTAATATATTTCCCAGGAAGATAAGCCTTTCACCCAATAAATAACTTCACTATTTGTTTCAGAAAATTCCTACAAACCGATGTGTCTGAGTATATAATGTAGTCCTCTGGCCGAATAGCTCTCCTTTCATGACAACAGATCGTTTGTTCCACTTGGACAATAAACTCACGTTTCAAGCAATAGTTTGTTTACTCACCAAGACTCACATTAAGATGGATGGACCTTGAGAGAATCATATTGAGTGAAACGAGTCAGGCAGAGAAAAAGAAATACCACATGTTCTCACTCATTGGTGGGAGCTAAAAAACAAACAAATTAATTCACCCACATACACACAAAAAAAAAACCGGGGGTGGGGGGAAGAAGATATAACAACTATACCTTTTTGAAGCTGTTACAACAAGGAAACGGAAAGGACATTCTTGGGGGGGAGGGGAGAGAGGGAGGAGGGAGGGAGGTGTAGGTGATGGGCCATAATAATCATATACGTTGTATATTGACAAAATAAAAATTTAACGAAAAAAAAAAAAAAAGACCCTCTCCTTACCACATTCACCAATCCTAAATTACCTTGTCATGAAGTGTTCCCAATCCTGATCACTAAACAGATCCATGTTAAATCACCTAAACCCAGACATAAAAATCCTGTAAATTGTCTCTGTTTATCTCCCTTTCTTGTAAAGGGGTATTCACCCTTTCTGCAGTAGCTCTGATCATCTTAGCTTGCTTAGTTGACTAGTTTTTCTGATGTTCTTTTCAGGAGTTAATGGCTTGCACATGTGATACCATCCATGTGAAGAGGGCATTGGTTGGGCCCTGAAGGGGAGACCATCATTAAAAAAAAAAATCAACATTGATTATCATTGAATGAATGCAAATTTAGGGAAACTACCATAATATATTATAATAAGGGGAAAGTTTTATTTGTAGCTTCTATGAGGAATGGAAATATAATTCTTTTTGGAAAATACATCACTGGGTAAATGGAAGAGACAGTTACACTAAAGTCTGATTACGGAAATAAACTCTCTGCATAAGATCAGAGAAAGAATATCTATTAATCCAGAACCAGGACTGGGGAGAGAGTGAAAAGGTCCCATTGGGCACATCCAGGCACTGTGCAAGATATCTTCTTCCATAACCATAAAACATAGCAAATTTTTGACATAGTAAAATATTTGAAAACACACTTGCTTCTGTATGCTTGCTTATTTGTTTATAAATAACTAAAAATACCAGTATCGGTCTCATTCTGGAATCAAAACAGCATGTGCAGATATGGGATATGTAGAAAAATGAAAACAGAAAACAAAATCGGTGTGTACGCCTCGTACCTCAAATATGTTCCAGGAAGAGCTCTGGACTGCAAAATGCCAAAGAGTTGGTCTCTCTATGCCTGTGCCCAATAGAGTAAAAAGGAAGAAAGTCTTCACCAAGGAATATCACACAGTTATTTGAAAACAGCAGGGTTAACCCAAAGATTCTCAATATTCCCACAGGGTAAGAAACAAAGAATGTGAATCAAAGAGCAATAAGATTTCTCGATACCGTGACTTGCCACTTGAAAGATTATTGCCTTCAAATTTCTGAAGAAAAATTGGTTCCCAATTTTAAAATAAATAAAATAATCTAGAAGACAAGATATAGATAATAATAATAAAACCAAAAAACCCCAAGATATACAAAGAAAAAAATTGAAAAATAATAAAATAATCCAGAGGGTGGAAAGTTGGAGATAGTGGTAAAAGATTAACCTTGAATTGTAATTATTGAAACTAGGTAATGAGCACATGGTTGTTCATTAAAGTAACCTTTGTATTTTTATATTTGTTTAAAAATATTAATAATAAAATTTAAAAAGCATGGACAATAATAAATGCCTGTGTATCTGCCACTCAGTTTACAAAATAAACACTACAGATAAAATTATAAAAAAATAAAAAAATAAATAAAAAAATAAATTATTCTCAAACTCTCAATTAAGATGATAGAAGAATATTTCAGATGTGCAAGTGTTTTAAATTTTTTCCTCTCCTGTGCCCTTTCTTGAGACCTACCAGATGTGCAGCAGAAAACACGGTACTACACCAAGAAAGAGGTGACCCCGCACCCCGCCACCTGCAGTGCAAGTGTGGGAGGGAGGTAAAACAGTGCCAGGGTAGATGTGGAACCAGAGTCATGCAGACAACTGTGGTGGGCAAAGCAAGAAAAAAAGGGCTTCAGAGATGTGAGACCCAGGAAAGTGGACTCAATACGGTGAGTTCGATGTGTTTCCTATAGAGGCTTTGTTGAGTCAGTGCAAGGAACACCATAACTAAGAAAATACATTCCTGTCCCCTGTGCTCTGGGCAAGAGGCCTGCTTGAGAAGTGAGTTAATACCAAAGAGAGGCAGCTTTTCATTAAAGCAAGGGAGGTAGAGGATATGTAGAGAAGTGTGGCATGGAGAAACATTTTTATAACTGAGTACGTGTTTCAAAGATGAAAATTCTGCAAAATGGTGGATTGGGGTTTGAGGGCTGCTGTGGATTGATTGAACTGTGTCCCCCAAAGGTCAAAGATTAGAAGCTTAATTCCCACTGTAATTGTTGAGGGTGGGAATCCTTTTACAGTCCTTGAAAGGTGGGCCTTGAAGAGGTGATTAGATTGTAGGACTGTGACGTAATGAGTGGATTAATAATGGTGGTCAGGTGTGTGGTTCTGAGGGCTTTAAAAGGAGAGTCTGTGAGAGTCTCTCTACTCTGCCATTTTCTTCCAAGTGGGACCTCTGCATTTCTGGAAAGCCACCACCAAGAAGACCCTCACTAGATGTGTTCCCTGGACTTTGGACTTCCCAGCCTCTGAAACTGTGAGCAGTAAGTTTTGTTTTCTTATGAATCACACAGTTGCAGGTATTGTGTTACAAGCAACAGAAACAGATGATACAAGGGCTTTAATATATGACAAGCTTTCCTTCCATCTGACTGTGGTACCAAACCAAAAACAAAAGAACATGTTTATTCCTGATAAAGCTCTGGGGAGACATGGCTTGAAGGTTCATCAACAATGAGAGACAACGCTTTGTGGAAATACAGAACCAGGCTCCCTCTCCTCCTACCCTCCCCTTTCACAGGTCAGCATATGGAGAAGAAAAACAGGGTTCCTTGTCCCTTTTAAAAGTCAGGCAAAAAGAAAAGCTAAGTGTACACCATGAGCTGGGAGCTGGCTCTCTCAAGAAAGATGTCGGAAAGAGCTGAAGGGATGAATCCAATTCTTCCTCCCAAATTAAAAGGTCAGGTCAATCAGTCCTTCCCCTGAGCAGAAAGAGAGAGAGGACGGGAGTGTTTCCCTACTTGCTGTCCCTCCATGTGCAAACCTGGAGCAAAGGCAGCAAGGTTGTCCACCCGCATTCCCACTGGACTGAAGCTCTAAGTTTACGGTCACCGAGAGGTGTGGCTGTCTCCACACGCTCCACTCCCCTCAAACCAAAGACGACTTTTGTAAGGATCCTTCCAAAGTCACCATATAGATTTTGTCCTAGAAGGTACTAATACCTCACTCCATGTGCCATTTCTCAATCTAAGTCTTACCGGGTTTTGTCAATATAGCTCCTCACAGATTCTACAGAGATTAAATGGCAATATCCTCTAATAATATAATGCCAACAGCATACATTGTAATATAAACCCTTCCCATTATAAAAGAGGAACTGGAGTAGGAAAAAAAGATGAGAACCTTGCAAGTCAATGTCCAGTGACCATTACAGAGGCAGAATACAGAAAAATAGTATGAAAAACCGGTTTTTCATTCTGCTGAATCTCAGCTGGGAGTGTTCTCAGCCGCCTGTAGATGCAGGTTTCTTCAGCGGTCACAGTCCAGGCTGCCTCACCTCAGGGCGTGAACCTCTATCAGGAAAGGTCCCTTCTTTTCTAGTTCAGTATCAAGTTTAATGGAATTCAGTTTTTAAAAAAATCAAATATTAAATAGGGAACACGGCTATCAGAGAACTGGCATTAAACCCGCCAAATTAAAAAAGGATCCAATCTTCACAGCACAAATAATTATACTAGACTAAGTTAAGAACATGACTCTTTGCTCCAACACAGATCATAGTCTCAATGTTATCTGAAAAAATAAATGAAGATGGATAAAGACAATCAGGGTTTCCACTTCTCCGAAATGCTGGTCTGTGCCTGAGTGCATGACCTATCAACTTACACCTCTCATGCATAGGATAGATAATACTGTCTCTGTCATTTCCTGTACTTGAGTGAAAGGTCTCATCTATGTGAACCATTGAAACATGCTGACTCCCCGTGTTGTTTACAAATTTGTAGTGATGGCAAGTTTTAGTAGATCCTGGTTTAAGTAAATTTATTCCAGCAAATAAAGGAAAATAATTATAAGAACTTTTAATTCCCATTTACCTTTGGGCCTTTTCCCAACCTGGTGCTGTACTGCATGTGAGCTGTGTAATGATACAGATCCCACACTTTTCTGCAGCAGGTGTTTTGAGGATCCTGCCTCCTCTTACAGTGGACTTGCTGTAAGCCTGCCTCCTGGGCAAGTTTTCTCAATGATTCCTTCACTGGTTTCAGCTAAAGAATCACTCCAGTGGATTCCTGAACTCGAGAAGCTGATGATGATTTTGAAATCAGGTCCAGTGATGGTCAGTTTCATGTAACAACTTGACTGGTCTATACTCCCCAGTTCCTTAGTCAAACACTAATCTAGGTGTTTCTGCGAAGGTATTTTGTAGATGTAACATCTACAGTGGGTTGACTTTAAGTGAAGATCATCCTAGCTGGTCTGGGTGGGCCTGACACCATCAGTTGAAGCTACAAGAACAGAGCTCAAGATTTCCCTGAAGAAGAAATTCCACCTGTAGACACTGGCTTCAGCCTGTATCCCTGGGGTTTAGCCAGCTCTTCCTGCTGGCCTGCCCTGTGAATTGCAGGGTTCCATGTCCAGCTTACACAATCATATAAGCAATAACTTTATCAATATATATCTCCTACTGGTTGTGTTTCTCTGGAGGAACCTTGACTGATCAGGTCCCTAAGGGCCTGATGGGGTCCAATGTCTCTGCTGGGTCCAAAGCCAGAATCCATGCTTGCATCCTTTCTAATGTAGACCATAGTGAGTGGTGTGTGTGTGTGTGTGTGTGTGTGTGTGTGTGTGTCTGTGTGTCTGTGTGTCTGTGTGTGCATGTGCAAGCATTACGGATGGCTCAAGTCCATCATCAATTCATGCTACTGCAAAGTTATCCCATCCACAGTCCCCACTGTGGCCTGAATAGCAGAAAGGAATTTGGAGCAGCTGATTGAACAACCACCCACCGAGGTTTGCCACTAACAATTGACAAGTAGAAACTAATTGTTGCTCTATAGCTTCACATCCTTGCTTTGTAAAATGTGCAATTGTTTTGATCACCCAATATAAATGATCAATTTCACATCAGCTTCACCTACAAGCACCAGGCTTTGTCCTTAGGTAATTTCCTGCATGGCTAATTTCCGGTTCTTGTCCCTTCTTGTTTAAAAGTAGCTTAGCCTTTACATATAATGATTGTTTTTATATAGAAAAGCCCCTCTCTCCTGTGGTTGTGACCATCATAAGTGCAGTGATACCAAACCTGATGCTGCTGGCCACAGACAGACCCGTCAGCTAAGCCAATGACAAGACTGATCCAGCCATGTCTGCCAAGCCTGTGGGCCCTAGCCCTCCTTCCCCCACACTCTCCCCAAATGGAGGGCATGCTCTGGTCTCAGGAGAAAGGAAGATGGGGAGCTCAATCCACACCCCACTTTCTCCTCCTGAGTCACCTGTCTTTCAAGTCATTCATCGTCCCCCAGAGGGAAGTAAGCGACAGACCTGTAGACTTGGAGCAGACAGTGTCTTTCCACCCAAACACATGGTTTCAGGGACAGAGAGGTGCCCTCCAGTGTGGAGAAGGAGGTCGGCATGCAGAGCACATGAAGGCCCAGCACAGAGCTCAGTTAACTACACAGGCATCTGAGTATTTCAGAGTCACCAGCTGCTACATGCTCATGCAGGCTTGTGGAAAGTAGAAGCCACACTGGGTGCACTGGGTCGTGGCTGTCTGTATGGAGTCTTGTTGCTTTTTGCCTACCATGGATTTGTCACCTCTCTTCCCCTGGGTGATGGAGCCACAAAAAGGATTACTCAAAGCCCATTTCTTCTGAGCAGTGACAGACCCCAAAGGAGTTAATCTTCCAGAACTTTCAAGAGCAAGGCATTTCTTCTTTTTGGGAAATTAACCATGAATAAATAACCACATTTATTCTCCAGATCAGGAAGTTACAGGAAAAGAACATAGGTGTGGTTATGGCTAATTATAGTTTAACAGTAGAGGCTGGTAACATTCAGTGAAACAAGCAAAGTGACTTTCCGTAATGCAATTTGCAAAAGGTTAAGTTGATCCACCAACAAAAGATTGATTTTAGCAAACACTGTTTTTCCCTCCAGCAATTTCCCAGTATCTTTACATATCAATCAGTAACTTGTCTGTCCTTGAACCAGCAACCTTGCTGTGCCACAACTCTCCATCCACATCAGAGACCATAGCCTGAGGAAAGTTTCCTGTCTTTTGCAAGGTTAACATTTCTATATGTACTTTTAAGAAGTTAGGCTAAACCTGAAACTGCAGGGCTTTGGGGACCCTGTGAAATGCATTTGCTTTATAAATGTTAGTGCTGTCTAAAGAGTCTCCCTCCTCGGGCACTTTCTGGAACGCCAATGGGTGCCTACCTACACTCAATTTTGTCTCATGGGATCCTGCAGCTTGGAGCTGGACAGTGACCTTGAACAACATGTCTCTGCCCTCCATCATCACAGGGCTGAGGAAATGGTGGGGCTTCACATCGATTGTTCCCAGCTCTGATGGAGGTGACACACCCCTGATGGAAGACCCATGCCATCTCGGAGGAGCTTGGTCACACTCATATGCAGGACAGCTGTGTCTCCCTGTGTGTGTGCATATTCATAGCAGCTTGGTTGATGTCCCCACAGTGAACCCCTTTGTGAGGCTTTAGTGACAAACATCCTTAGATCCAAGAATTGCATATGACACTTCCCCATGCACCTGTACATACCTACCCCCTGCCCCGTGCCTGCTCACAGGGAGTTTCTGTGGCAGCTGCTGTGTTATCCAGGGTTCTCCACGTGTGCATATATACACCCATGGACAAGGGGACTTCCAAAAGTTCGTGGAAAATGGAAGTACGAGATAATACTAATCTCTCCATGAACTTTTTGAAGTCCCCTCATATATGAGCATGTTTGTGTGTACATACACAGGTTGAGTGTCCCTTATCTGAAATGCATGGGACCAGAAATGTTTCATATTTCAAATTTTTTTCAGATTTTGGAATATTTGAAGATATTTACCAGTTGAGTATCCATCATGCAAACACCTGTGTGACTAATATGCATAGCTGTTAAGACACTGCTCTCCCTGTCTTAGCAACAAAATATTTTGATGACCTCTCTCCTTATATCTAACATGATTGAGAGCATGTGTTCCTGAAATACTAAAGAAGGATTCTAATCCTTGTTAGAAGTCAGGATACTCAAATTTAGGAATTCCCAGAACTGGCCCTAGGGATTTCTCTTGGGCCAAGCCCCTGCAGTGGACTTGGACATTCAGATAGAGGGTTTGCAGACCGAGACACACCCACACTCTCCCATAGACTTAGATGAGGAGCCCAGCAACTCTGGACCTCGATCCCCCATTTGTAGAAGGAACTTTGAAGTAAACAGTCTGTAATGTTCCTGATTGTTTTAATAAGCTATGGTCCTAGGACATATTGATTACAACTGATGCAGAAAATTTATTTTAAATAGTCCTGTCATTTTCCATTTTAAGTTCCCCATTATTCTAGTCCTCCTGTAAGTGAGAATGTGCTTTATGGCATCAGCTCTGGGTTCTTATACTGCTCGTTCTACTTACTAGCTGGTTACTGGTGGCAAGTTACTTACCCCTAGGTGCCTTAATTCCCTCACTGTAAACTGAGGTTTTTCCAGGACCTGCCTCATGTGATGTCTGGGAGACAATAAAAACCACCTGCCCCTGTCTCTGTTGTTCACCGGCTGCCAGATCTCCCACTGCCTGAGAGCTGGTGTCAGATGAGAAACCTTCTCTCCCTTCTCAGCCAGCTCTTGTTACACTGGGGATCTGTCTGTTTTGCTGGAAGAGAAGTCCCTGTGCTTTGACAGCACCCCACTTCTCTCACCCCTGGAAGGAAGCAGAGCCAGATCACCAGCCTACAGAGCCATTTCCCTTCAATCCGGTTCACTTCAACTTATGGTACAACTCGACAGTATGAAAGCTAACTTCCAACCCAGGAAGTAGTTTGGGAATTAATGGGAAGTAAGAAGTGGTGTCAGTGCGGGAAGGGGCGATGATTTATGAGTGCAGAGCTGTTCAAAGGGCAAGAGCTCTCAGCTCTCTTTTAAAAACGATCCTTTTAACACTGTCCGTCACCCAGATGCTGTGATCACTTTTAAATCACTAGCAAGTTTCCTGTTGTTGAACCTGATTCAGCTTTGATTTTTACTCACTGAAGGTTGAATTAGGGCACTGCAGGAGAATAGGACATTGTGAAGATACGCTGTCAGGATCTGAAGTTTATGCTCTGTTTTCTGTTCAGTGTCAAAGGAGCAGTGTTTGGGCAATGGTCTCTGAGATGGTGTTCCATAGTTAATGCACAGGCGACCACTTAGTGTCTATGACAAATGGCCTGGAGCATTCCTCAGCATTCCCCCTAGACAGGGTGAGAGGCAGCGCACATCACAGGGGCACTGGGGCTGTGGCTCTGAGAGTCCACAACACTGTCTCTGTGAGCACGTGTGCATGTGCACATGCATGCTCTTTCCAGGATACCCACCCCCTGCTGCCCACCTGCTGTGCCCACTGCCTACCTGTGCTCCCTGAGGGGACCTGGGTACTGCAGGCAGCATAGATGTGTGTGGTCAACCCCTCCCAGGGATGATCCCATTAAATGATGGAGATTTGTTTGTTCCCCTGATCTGCCCCTAACGTCCCTTGCACATGCGTGGGGACCCAACACCAGCCAGAGCCCAGTTCCTCCCCTAACCTTTCATCTCTCTTTAACCTTAGTCCCTTCTTTTCAAGAACATTTGTTGTGCTAAGAGGAAGAATGATGATCTGACGTTTCCTTCCTTGTGCACATCTTAATCTGAGTTTGTCAGTTAAGGAAAGCCCTTCTCAGCATGCTGTTTGCTGTGCGTGTGTTGCTTCCAGCGTCTGGGGCGTCTCTCCCATGTCCTTTCCTGACTCTGCCTCCTGTCCAAGCTCTCAAGTGTCTAGCCTCCCAGCAGCTCCTCCCCACCACCTCTAGGCCTCCCCTTTCTACTTGGGTTCTGGGTTAATTTTCCTCTTGAGAAAAGAAGCCCAGAGCGGGACTCCCCATGCCCACGAGCCCTGGGAGTCCCACAGTGACAAGCCATGATCGTGGAATGCAAGTGCATCTGGTCACAGCTTTCTCTGCAACAGCAGACTGCGGATGCCCCTGAATCATCATGAGCCCCAGGAACTGTGTCTTTTTTGTAATCAATTGGCATTGTGTGGTCACATTTATTGTTTTTTGGCTAGTTTCATAGACTTCCTGGAATGTTCAAGTGGAAAAAAGGTAGAAATAAGGCTCAGGTGATAGACATGCTGGAGTGGGGCCAGAGTCACCCCCTTACTTAGGGGCTTTTGAAGTCAAGTGGCTGGAAGAGTCAGGGAGTGGTTTAGGGAGAGACACTCTCCTGACATGGGTCAAAGGGATGGCTGGTGGATGGAAGAAGGTGTCCAATTCTGTCGTAACACAAATGCTGTCTTCAAATTTCATGACTCATTTAAATCCATGAGGGCTCTGGTTTCTCTCTCCAGACTAGAAATGGCCCTCAGCCAGCATAAATGGAAATTGTGCAGAGCCCTCAAGTGGTGGCAGGGTGTGGTGCTAAAACTCAGTGTGGAGATAACAGGGTGGCCCTCTCCTTCTAGAAGGTTCCCCAATAATTACTCCACAAAACCACCTTTGTCAGGTATTGTATCTCAGAAGTGAGAATAAACAGGTTGTGTATCTGTGGCCTTACTCTTTGTTTCTTAACATGATTGATATAAGCAAATGGAAACACACACACACACACACACACACACACACACAAAACATTGTATGAACCAGATTGTTCCTCCCATGTCCTAGTGTGTCAGTATCTGATAAATGCAACTTAGGGCCAAACACACCCTTTAGCATATTTGAATATTCATGGCTTTAGATAACTGGGGTAAACCAGTGATGAAGTTAATTTGTCCACAGTTTTTCCAAGGAAGGGCTCTGGTCTAGGCTTCTGAGTGCTCTAAACCTTGATCTCCACAAGGTAAATGCTATGGCCTGAGGATCCCTGAGGTTGGAGCTAAGTGGCCTTGAGACAGCCCTCCTGGTTATTTTGGTGGAATGCTGGTCATAAATTACTGTTATAGTGAGGATTCCAACTGTGATGGTTAATTTTACGTGACAAGATTAAGGAACATTTAGAAACCCGGTAAGGCATTATTTTTGTGTGTATCTATGAGGGTGTTTCCAGAGGAGATTAGCATGTGTGCCTGAATGATGGGGTGGGAAAGATCTGCCCTCAATATGGGCTGCACCATACAATCCACTGGGGGGCGAGAGAGAAGAGAAGCAGACGAAAATGTGGATCTCTTGCTCTATTTCCACTGAAGCTGGGAAACACTCTTCTCTCCTGTCTGTGGACATGATAACTCCAGGATCTTTAGCCTTTGGGTTCCAGGACTTACACCAGCAGCACCTCTGGCTCTCAGGCCTTTGGCCTCGGACTGAGAATTGTACCATCAGCTTCCCTGGTTCTGAGGCTTCCAGACTTGACTGAGCCATGATACCTGCATCCAGTTTGCAGATGGCCTATTGTGGGACTCCTTAGGCTTCACAGTGGGTGAGCCAATTCCCCTAATAAATCCCTTCTCATATATCTATCTACATATCCTATTGGTTCTGTCTCTCTTAAGAACCCCAATTAATACACCAAGAACCCCCTACTTGATGCTTTCCTTATTAAGTGTCACTCATTGGGTAGCACATGGGACACATGCTCCAATCCCTGTGGCTTTAAGTTGATGTGCCCTCGTGACTCCTTCTACTTAGAATGAACAAGGAACTCGAGAAGATAGCTAAGTTCCAGGGCATAAAATATGAGCGTTTTGGAGAGAGGTTGAGTTAATATGACAGAGTCAGGTTAGTCCTGGAGAACCAGCAAGAACTAGGCACTTTTGTAAAGGCGCCCATGGCTTTGAAAGTACAGGAACCAAATGCTGTTGGAAAGTGTTTACTTGGCTTTATTTAACTGTCAGAGATAAGTGATCCACCCGACACTAGGAGCTCAGAATACACTTTCTTTGGGATACAATACCAAACATGGGTAGCCTCTTTCATGCTAAACTCCTTCCCATGTGCTTTCTACAAGGAGATCAAAATGCTAAGGAGAAACAGTCAGGGCTGTGAGTTCTAAAACTGTGCCACTTTGACACCAGTTTCAGTAACAGTCCGTGCATTTATTTTCAAGCGACTTGTTTCTAGGTGATTGTGCCATGCTTCCCGCATGCTTCCCATGGACAAAAGACCTTAGCCGGTGTTGTGTACCACCCAGACCACAGACGGTGAGAGTCTAAAACTGTCTTCCATACCTGCAGATTGAACTCATCATGAGGTTCACTCCAGCCCTCCCACCTCCCCCTCCACAGTAACCAGCACAAGAGCAGGTAGGATATCTTTAAAGAAAAATTGCTAGAGATAAATTTTCCAGGTTTGGAAAACCTGATTCTACGAAAGCACTGCTGTGATTGGACCTGGGTAAATATGAGTGAAAGAACGGAGAGCGTCCTGCACACTTTGTTAAGTGGCTAACGATCCGCCTCAGAGAAGACCCAGCACTCACTTACATGCACGTGCCAACATCCAAGTGCCTGCTAATGAACACACAACAAACAACAGAACAACAAAGCTACTGTAACGCTGCAGCTTGGTTCTACAGCCCCCAAAGTGTCCACGCCTCTGACTCCCACAGCAACACGGTGTCTCTTCTAACGGGAAAGTCACCTGGAATCACTTCTCCTTATATGTCCCGCCCTGTTCCTTTCATGGCTTCCGTCACGGGCACTCTTTGGTGCTAATGCGTGCAGTTTGACTGACATGTGGATTGAGCTGCTGAGGCAAGAGTTTGTTTTAACAACGACGGGACTGAGAAGAGGTTAGTCCCCTGCTTCACTTCCTAGTGTCAAAGAAATTTGCTCTATTTGGATACTTGCCTTTGTTCCCTGCACGGGGGAATTAAACTCTATGATAAACAGACATTACAACTTGTTTCAGGAAGCGATGGCTGTGACTTTGATGGATGCCCCTGGCTTGCTCTGGGCTGCCGTTCAGTAATTGCTGCCACCAGGCACAACGTAAACCCACCTGCCTTCAGCCCTCCTTTTGGACAATGGGTCCTCTTCAGAGTGCTCCTGCTAACCCCTGAGATGATTTTAATAACTCCCTTGCCATGTCCCCAGGCTAGCTTTCTTGGCACTAAATCCCCCATCTTGTAAAACCCAGTTGCTTAGGCAACACTTTGCCAACGTGACTCTCTGTGATACACTCGCTCATCCCTCTTCCAGATGGCTTGAAGAGGTAATCACATAATTTACTTGGAACCACGTTCAAGTTAGTCTCTCTGTCTTCAGGAGAAGGGAAGATAGAACATTATTTTAAACCTTTGTAGAGTAAAATAATCTGGAGGACAATAAGCAGATAAATCTACCTTCTTAAATTTTGAGTTGTTGCAAATTTGCTTAAATTCTATTTTATTTGAAATTAAATGATCTAGCCCTCTCCCTATCATTTGGAAGAAGGCACCCTGTAAGCCAGAAGGGAATTTTCCCTGTCTAGGTCACTGGTGGAGAATATATTCCCCGTCACTGAGTGAATGTGTAGAAGCATCTCTTCAACCAGTTTACAGAAGTTTGAGCTCTGCCCTGTAGGTCAGATAACCCTCGCGCCTCTGAAGGAGGTGTTTATGAATGAGCTACTATCTCCCATGGCAACAGACAGATGAGTGCTGGGGCGTGGGAGGAAATTACTTAAAATTCTCAATAGCATTTCCACCTTATTTGCAGTAATATGATATCTAAAAGATTTGCAATTTCTGATCTTTTTAAACGCTATTATAGGAGAATTAATGCCGTGTGGGGAAGCAGAAAACACAAAATAATTTCACACTGACTGGCAGATTCCATCACATGATCGCACATGGTACTCATTTGTCCTAGCAAAAGAGGTCATGTTTGAATTATTTAAACTCAGTAGAAAAAATATGTTATGATTCAGCTGTAAACTTGCAACAGTTGTGTCTAGGTTTAAGTAAATGTCCTGTTGCATTTCAGTCGGATTAAGGATGTAAAAATCTCACATAATTGTTGCATGGAGCACTGAACATGCACACTTAGAAGAATGAAAAGAACGGGATAAGTACGTGTACATTCTGTGCTTCAAACATGCATGCCATGTGCTCTGTTTGATAATTTTGTAATTTTATAACTGATAGAACTGTCTCCCCACTTATTCTGAAGCAGAGGTATTTCTGAATCCCAGTTGAACCTTAGTGTGACGTCAGGCACAGCACCATCCCATAAAGTTCAGAGACATTCGGACGGCTTCATTGTTCACCTGGCACCTAAGCCTCTTATTCTTGTAGTTACTTCCAGTTTAGTGATTTAAACAGCTTGAACTTTTAAAATTAAAACCCAAGAAGCACTCCTGAGACGGAAGAGCTCTAACAGGGGCCCTGAATGTGGTGGCGGATCCAACTGCATGTCCTTGTCCTTCTTGTGGATGTCCCTTACCCCGGGAACCTCAGGGGAAAGCCAAGGGAACAGCATTGATGGCCTGGCAGGCTCTTGCACATATCTGTGGAGAAACAGGTATTTATTGACTCAAACTTTCAGGAAAACTCATTTATTCTTCATCCTTTGTCCAGTTTTGTCTTTGAACATCTTCTCTGAAGCAATCCGCCTTCTTCAAATCGAAACGTTATTTCTGTTTCAGTTTTTGATTTCTTTTACTTTGTACACCTGCTATGCCATTTGCAAATATACACACATGTGTTTTGTGCCACTATATTCATAAACACTCATGAAATACCAGCCTTACACCGGGTTATCACTGTGCACACTGGGCAACTCCTCGACTGTACTGTGCTGCCTAGTCAGATTGCATTATAAAATGAATTATTACTAAGTTGAATTAGGATTAAAGATGACTTTCCTGCAGTTTTGGATAATCTGTCATTGTTATTGGTCCAATACATGTTGAAATGAGCATATTTATCACATTGAGAATTTTAGTATAAAAACCCAGCATCTCGACTTTAAAAGGTTTGTTCAAACTGAAAGGACAGTTTCCTGAGCCTGTTCACCTGACCTCTCTATTGTATTTAACTCTTGATCACTTCCTCCTTTTCAAGCTTTCCCTTCTCTTGACTGTCCTCAGTTCCAGGATGCTACCCAATCCCTGTTGACCCCAGAACAGACTCTTCTCCTAAACACTTTGTGCCAGTGTCTTCAGGCCTCACATGCAGAGTTGAATCATTGGGAATGGATTCAGTCATCACAAATGACTAACAAGGAAGACAGTCACTTGTATGATGGTGCCTGACACACCTAAATCACATGTCTCCCTGAATGAGAGGAGCATCTCCAAATGTCTCCCAGACACCCCACAAGGCTCTTCAGGTCAGCTTGGGCTAGATTGATTTCAGCTCCAACATGGAAGTTGGAAGTTGAAAGCTGAACAAACTGAAAATCAGTAACTTTTCTTAGATCTATAAAGGAATTGAGATCACAGGGCAAACTACCACCCTGAAATCTGCAGAGACGGGTGAGTAGAGGGTCACAGCTAAGATCCACTCACTGGGATAAGAAGCCGATAAAGCCATAAAGTGGTTGGACACTTAAGTGTCATTCTGATGAATTGCAAGAGGCTGAGCTTGGACTAGCTCCAAAGTTAGATACTCCTGGGAACCCAGTCTGAGGGTGTTCCCCACACTTTGGTGTCTTTTTAATGCATGAACTCAAGGCAAGATTCAAAAGAAATCCCCATGTGCTATTGCAGTGGGAGGGGAGCACGGCCATTGCGAAATATGCCCCGAGGGTTCTCCATCACAAAGGCTGCTCCCCAGTGAGACAGAGTTTACCAGAACCCCATCTCACACACCCAGGAGGGCGGTTACCCAGATCCAGGCCTCTCTACCCTTTCTGTCTCACCAAAGAGGAGGGGAAAATAGGCTAAGAAACGCTTGTGATGGTCATAGCCCAGCTACTCAGACCCACTGAAAGACGGAAATTATGTTGAGTGAAATAAGCCAGGCACAGAAAGAGAAATACCATATGTCCTCACTCATAAGTGGGAGCT
>NW_007728671.1:166321-167649 GCF_000696425.1 Galeopterus variegatus | reverse complement strand
GGAAGGAAGGAAGGAAGGAAGGAAGGAAGGAAGGAAGGAAGGAAGGAAGGAAGGAAGAGCATAATAAAATGTTGAACTTTCAGAAGAAGAGAACAGACCTATAGTTACTAGAGGTGGGAAAGGGGGAAGGGGAGAGCGGATAGGGAGTAATTGGATAAGAGACACAAAAAGTGATTATGATTTGTAAGGATGAACATGCTCATAATATTGATTTGATCACCACATACTGCACACAAATACCGATAGTCAACTCTGTACCCCATAAATATGTATTAAAAAAAAAGGAGGTGTAATCATGGGATATAGAATGTTATGCCACCATACCCCCTTAGCGCCACATAAGCAGGGCTGTGCTAGAGTAACAGTGAATTATAACTGGGAGAGCTGCAAGATACAGACTATGCTTAAGAGGGAGTTCTTGGGAAAAAACAAAGTCATCAGAAGAGAAAAACAAAACAAAAAAAGGACACTATTGGAAATGGAAGGTACCTACCTTTACAACAAATATTAAATGCAGCCCAGCTCTTGGCCAGATTAACATAGAACCCTACCCTAAAAGGCTACTTGTCTCTGTTCCTGTTACCAGCTACATCATGTCTGGCTTTCAGCAAAAATTACAAGGCAAGCTAAAGGCACAAACAAGCGAACAAACAAACAAAAAACAAGCAAACAACCCCCCCCCAAACAAAATATGGTCTGAAGAGTCAAAACACATCTCAGAACCAGGCTCAGATATGTCATAGATTTTAGAATTCTTAGTCATGGAATTTCAAACAACTATGGAAAACTTGTTTGGGTCTAATAGAAAAAGTAGACAAAATGCAAGACCAGATGGGTAATGTAAGAAGGAAAATAGAACTTCCAAGAAAGAATGAAAAGGAAATGAAAAACACTGTCATAGATATGAAGACGACCTTTGAAGTGTGCCTTCTTCCATCATGTTCCACTCCAGCACCAGATATACCCATCCTGTCTCTCACATATGACTCACTTTCCCTAGAAGCAATGTGGCCTCATGGAGAGCTGTGGAGCACGTGCCCCAGAGAGGGTGCACATCTGAGTTTGGAGCCCGACTGCACCACTTCCCAGGTGTGAGAGGCTTGGGCAATTTATATCTCTGTGCCTTAATTTCCCCCATCTGGAAAATGGAATCAATCCTGGTGAATGTATTCAAAAGGTGGAATCTTGCAGATGAAAAAGTTAGAGTGTGAACTATATGGAACATCACCTGACCACAAGAATGGCTGCACAGTGTGTAGGGTCTGATGCAAAATGAAAATGTGGGGCTATTTGTTCACAAAAAACAAGAATTTCAAGAGGGTGATGGC
>NW_007728671.1:164019-165850 GCF_000696425.1 Galeopterus variegatus | reverse complement strand
TGCACCACTTCCCAGGTGTGAGAGGCTTGGGCAATTTATATCTCTGTGCCTTAATTTCCCCCATCTGGAAAATGGAATCAATCCTGGTGAATGTATTCAAAAGGTGGAATCTTGCAGATGAAAAAGTTAGAGTGTGAACTATATGGAACATCACCTGACCACAAGAATGGCTGCACAGTGTGTAGGGTCTGATGCAAAATGAAAATGTGGGGCTATTTGTTCACAAAAAACAAGAATTTCAAGAGGGTGATGGCAGCACATTGAACCGAGTGTGGGGTCTCTGAGCACAGGGCCCCGTGCAGCTGTGGAGGGTGCACAGCTGGGAGCCGTCTCCCCCTGACCATACGTAAGCCCCGTGGTAGTGCCAGTCATACCAGCACTAGCAGTCGCAGCAGTAACAGGGCCAGCAGCAGCAGTAGTTATATGAGTAGTACTAGCAGTACAAGCAGTGCTATCGGATCTTACTGTTACTATTACTACAACCACTACCAAGAGTAATGAAATCTAATCGCAGACCACAGAAGACCCCTGAAAACATTCCTAGCATCCTGTTTCTCCCTTTGCCTTTACCTTAATTTGGTAAACTGTTGATTATCTTTAATCAGTTAATTATCCCCCAACATTCTGCTCCCTCCCTCCCTATTGCTCTTGTCACCTCTGACCTGGCTATGCCAACCGACTTCTAACTGGCTGTTGTTCCTCTAGGAAAACGCTTTCCAGACGTCCTTCAGACTCTCTTACCAGGTGAATCATTACAAAATGCAATCTCATGATCTTACTCACTAGCTGAAAACTGTCCGAATTAGTCCATTTCTGTTGCTTATAACTGCACACCTCAAACTAGTAATTCATAAAGAAATGAAATATATGTCTTACTGTTTCGGAGGCTGGGAAGTCCACAGTCCTGGTGAAGACCTTCCTCTCTGCAGCAATGCAGGGTATCACATGGCAAATGGGCTGAGCAGGAGTGAGCTCAGCTTCTCACTGGCTATCTTTATAAAGCCATCAAAATCATGCCCACGTCCATCCATTAAACCACCAGTGAATTAATCCATTCACAAGGTTATGCAATCTAATCAGCTCTTAAAGGCCCCACCTTTAAATTACCATAATAGGATTTCCCACCTTCTTAACACTGTTACAGTGGAGACTACGTTTAAGATGAGTTTGGGGGGCACGGTCGATCCACAGCACTGTCCAAGGGTCCACACTGCTTAAAATGGAGCCCAATGCCACCCGTGGCTAGAGACACCCTTCTGGATGTCTCTCCTGCCTCCACCTACCTCTGCATCCATCCTCCTCTCTACCTTGTCCCTCTGCTCTACAATCCCTGCCCTCAAAATCTCTATTCCCAAATAATACCAAATTGTTTGTAGTTCTTGATAATTAGCTACTAAAAACCCTTGCCTCTTTTTTACATATATAATTCTCCCTCCCTGTGGAACTGGTTTGAACATTTCTCCTTACCTTTAATGACCTTATTAATGTGTTGCTTTTGTTGGAAACTCTTATTCACTTTTCTCCTGTCAGAGTAAGGCGTTTGCTTCTCTTCGCTTGGACACCTCCTGTTCTTACCTTTCTAGATCTCTAACTGCACTGCCCTAAGGACATATTTTCAGTCTGTCTCCCTCACTAACCCATGTGTACCCCTCATTGCCCAGAGAGCATGTCCTCATCACTTTCTGTGCAGAGTGCATGGAAAGTTCTTAAAAAATGCTTGAGGACGGTATGGTGGATGCATGAAGGAATGACTAGAGAATTATACATTGATAAAGCTAAAACAGCAGGAAAAAATAAAAAAGTCATTAAAGAATAAAATTCTTTTTTTTTT
>NW_007728671.1:162336-163955 GCF_000696425.1 Galeopterus variegatus | reverse complement strand
TAAAGCTAAAACAGCAGGAAAAAATAAAAAAGTCATTAAAGAATAAAATTCTTTTTTTTTTCCTTTTTGTCTTTTTTCGTGACTGGCAATGGATCGCAACCCTCGGTGTTGTGCCCGCACCTCGCTCAGCCAGTGAGTGGGAACCGGTCTGTATGTGGGACCCGAGCCCTCGGCGGGAGCGCCACCGCGCTCCCATGCGGCGCACTGTAGCAGTGCGCCACCGGGCGGGCCCCTAAAAAAATCTTGTGTGAAGGGAATCTAAACAGAAAATCTAAATTATGAGCTGAAAAGTTCCCATTTTCCTCTTTCCATACTCTATGAAGCAAGTCACTGAGTAAGAAAAACTCACTAAGTTCAGCTCACATTGAACAGCAGAGGAATTAAGCTCCACCTCCTGGAAAGAGAAAAATGAAAGAGTTTGTGGACGTGTGCTACAACCACCACAGTAATTAATAAATATATTAGAGGAGACCATTTGACATGTATCTATCCTTTTCTCCTCAAAATTCCTGGCACCAATTTTAGCATTTATCAGTGAGTCTTGTCTGTAGCTATTGCTCCTGTGATGTTCTAATGAAACACTTACATTTCCCTCATTTCTTCTACATTTATTAATTGAACTTTTTGTTTTTGTAAAAAATAAATTTCTCTTCTCTCCTATTATTATTTTACTAATTTATGTATGAGGGTACTTCAAAATAGTTCATGGAAAGATTGGCATTATCTTTATTTCTGTTTTTCTACAAACTTTTTGAAGTGCCCTCGTATATAATACGGACTCCTGGGTATTTACTCTCTTCTTGGGGTTTTAGCACAGTATGGTCATTGTTTTCTTTGCCACTCAACTTGCTCTAGGTTTGGGCATTGGAAAATCTTCTAGGTAAGTTCCTGTGTCATTTGGACACTTTTTTTGAGCCTTTGCTTACTCCATGTTAATTTTGTATTTTTCTTGCCTCCACCGTTGAATCAGATATTTATCCAGTCTTGATGACTTTTTTGGGAGGATAGAATTTAACAAACTGGGTCTGGGTGCTTGTTGCTACTAGCATGTTGGTTCCTCTGTGCCCTCATGGTGAGTATCACCCCATACATACACATGTCTGTAATTGTTTCTGCATCTGTGTGTGTGTGTGTGTGCACCTGAACATGAATACATGCTGATGTCTTCAACTCTAAACCAGCACCTAAAAGTAACTTCTTGAATTTCTTCAGTTCAGGTTTTCCCTGGCCTCTCTCCTCTCATGTGCCTTCAGTACTAAAAAAAAAGATATGCAGACACCTAGCTCATGAATCTAGAACAAGGATATTAAACAAAATGTTCATTACTCCAAGAGTGTGCTAAGAGCTTGGCCAGTGCAATTTAGATGCTCAGTGCATCAAGTTTATTTAGATCAGTTTGGAGTTCTCTGGAGTCCTCAGGTAACCTGATCTATGTCGAACTTCATTTGTTTTCAAGTAAGCACCACCCCAGTAGCAACTATAGTAACCCATTTGTTATTGATATTTCCTCAATCAGTGATTTCCCCTTTTTGTCTTCTGTTCCTGACCCTGTCTTTAGTAAATGCTAAAAATGCATGCAGTTTTATCCAAATAAATAGTATTTGGGAAGAAATCAGTTG
>NW_007728671.1:160502-162210 GCF_000696425.1 Galeopterus variegatus | reverse complement strand
TGTGTGTGTGTGCACCTGAACATGAATACATGCTGATGTCTTCAACTCTAAACCAGCACCTAAAAGTAACTTCTTGAATTTCTTCAGTTCAGGTTTTCCCTGGCCTCTCTCCTCTCATGTGCCTTCAGTACTAAAAAAAAAGATATGCAGACACCTAGCTCATGAATCTAGAACAAGGATATTAAACAAAATGTTCATTACTCCAAGAGTGTGCTAAGAGCTTGGCCAGTGAAATTTGGATGCTCAGTGCATCAAGTTTATTTAGATCAGTTTGGAGTTCTCTGGAGTCCTCAGGTAAGCTGATCTATGTCGAACTTCATTTGTTTAGAAGTAAGCACCACCCTAGTAGCAACTATAGTAACCCATTTGTTATTGATATTTCCTCAATCAGTGATTTCCCCTTTTTATCTTCTGTTCCTGACCCTGTCTTTATTAAATGCTAAAAATGCATGCAGTTTTATCCAAATAAATAGTATTTGGGAAGAAATCAGTTGTATAAGATCTGATGACTGCTTATGAAGTCTATCAATAGGTTTGTGAATGTTCTGTTTTATATTATCTGTAGAAATTTTGTATGTGGCTTGATTTGTATATCATTATTCTAAGAGAAAAGAAATCATGTCTCTGTTATGATGTGGTTAAAGCGAGAGCAAGAGCAGGAGAGAGAGAGCGAGAGACCATGCTCTTTTCTGAGGAGCTCAGACAGAGGCTCCAGTGCAGACACTCAACAAAGGGAGAGAAGGGAGCCCTCTCAGCTTCTGATTCCTCACCTCTAAAATGAGGGGTGGGCTACACAGATCCCCAGGCACCTGAGAACTGTCAGTCCTGCAGGCTCTGTGGATTCAGAGCAGAATTCTACCCCTGCAAGGCTCTGAGCTGAGCCCATTCAGCTTTGCTTTTACCTGGACTATTTGACTTTTAATTTCTTTTATCACAAAGGTAATGAACATGATGAATTTCACTTATTTTCCTCCTGTGTTGGGGAAAAAAAAAACCTTGATGCAAGTTTGCACTGATTTTCTGATTCTGCCCTATTTCATCTACTGTAAATGTTGCCACAACCACCTGCAGGTCTGTCACTTGACACCCCTGCCGTGGCAGCAAGTATTTGTTGGTCGTCGTTGGCTTCTACTCCTGCTTCACGGAACGGGGTTCTGCCAGTCTGCTGGGCTCTTTGTCTGCGGCATCCTTGTGCAATTGCTCTGCCTCCCTTTTATAAGGATTGAGTTGTGTTTCATCCTCTAATCCTTTCAAAATGCTGTGTACCTTTCTAAATGACGGCAGCCCCTGACAAGGCAAGGAGATGACAGGGCTGGAAAGCACATCAGAAGGGTCCGCTCCATCTGTTGTGACAACAGCCCAGGAATGCCAGGGCTTGCTTTGCTCAGCTCTGCAAACACCTCTGTCGTGTTTCTGAGGGAAAGAGAGGAAGGCGGGGGCCTGAATGTTTAGCCTGTCCCCTCTGCCTGTCAATCATACTAGCACAGAAGAAAAAATAAAAGATGAAGGAAAGCGGGGGCAAAATCTAAAGGGAAAGTCATAAATAAAAGAAGCATTTGCATAGTTCTAAATATCAGAACTGCTTCGTATCATACACTGAGATGATTACAGCTGGAAAAGGTGACTAATTTGTGCCTGGAGGAATGTAGCTGAGGTCACCAAAATTGGATTTCTGGCTTCCACCTTGGCTGAAGAGTTTTTTTGGTTT
>NW_007728671.1:100013-160220 GCF_000696425.1 Galeopterus variegatus | reverse complement strand
TAAGGTGCTCATTTGCATCAGGTTGTCAAGCGTTATGACATTTAATGTTATTAATGTGACTTCCATTATTCCACTGGATTTCAGCTGCCTTCACCTACAAAATGTAAATGTTTCTGACTACATGACCAAAACTAGAGACCCCAAGGAAAGGGAGAAAGAAACACAGGTCTCCGAACTGTGGTGGGCCAGCTTGCTAGTTCCCTGTGTCACTCACTGCCATGAGTTTGGAAATATATCCACTCACACGTCAGAAGCATTACACACACAACGTGCACGCCCATGCACACACACCCACACACAGAGTTACTTTTATTCTGGAAATTCAGTGCAACTTAACAAACACTTGGAGCCAACCCTTTTAGAAGAAATTGTGTCCAGACTGAAAAAAGATAGAAAACGTACTTTAGTAAGTAAACAGCCAAAGAGGACCAGAAACCTGAAGATAAGAAGAGTAAATCTTGGAGGCAGGTGGATCCATCATCTTCTAGAGGGTTTATCACAGTGACAATTACTCAGTTATTGAATTCTAATATGGCTTTTATATGGCTTATTCATAGAAATTTATTGACATATGAAATAATTTTTCAATACACTCAAATCTTAAAAAAAATTGATGGTTTTTGTTCTTTGAAGTCGGGAAATACAAATGATAACTTTTAGTATAATAATGTTTCATATTTGGATGGTTTTAAAGCCCCCCCAAAAGATTAACTAAACTACCAAATATTTTAAAACTATATTTAATTATATCAAAAATTCAATTCTGAACTGAAAATAGTCTTTATATGTGATTTTTATTTTTTATTATGAATAAAATTCCAAATTACAGAAAAGGCCAAAGATGAATACAACAATCACCTCAATTTAACAATTAATATATTGACACATTTCTTATACTCACTTTTCAAAAACTTTTTTATCTGTCTCTAAGTATATATTACAGATAGATAGATAGATACATAAATGTTTTGCTAAAACACACATGCCATTGGTATACCCAATGGTATACCCAACATACCATTTTTTGTGCCAGATAAAATTAACGATGATTCTCTCATATAAGTTTATCCCAGACCATTTGCACATTTTCTATAGTTTTTCCCCAAATATTTTAGAATTCATTTTTATCAAACTCAGATTCATGTCTGTGCATTATTGGGTCTCCTATGTTTTTTAATTCACAGTAGTCCTCTTCTCCTCAAAGTCCTTTTATTTATTTATTTTTTCTGATATTGACTTTTTAAAGAGACCAAGGCAATTATTTTTTAGTGCCCACGTTCTGAATTTGTCTGATTGTTTTTTCATGATTTCATTTAACTTGTTTCTCTTACTTTTATATTTCCTGTAAACTGAAAGCGAGGTCTACATTTGCGGTCATTATTTTTAGCAAGAGCACTTCCTATGTGATGTAACATATCTGATATTTCAGCACATCAGGAGGTGCCTCATGTCTGCTGGCCATGTTATTAGTGATGCCAAATTTAATCCCTTGGTCAAGCTGGTGACAAGCTTCTCTCTAAGGTATTTAGCATCCACTGGTGATACTGCCTGTACCAACAATTTTACTGGGGGATTACAGAATTATTTTGAATTATACAGTTGCTTCTACATTTATTAATTGACATTATTTTTAAAGAACAGCTTCACCTCATCACCTGGGGTTATCTACATGCCCACCTAAAATTTGTGAGGAAGGAATTAGCCCCTTCCATTTATTTCTTCTGAGTATGGAGTTGATGTAATAGTCACCTGCAGGACAATGACTTTGCTTGTTTGTTTTTTCCTCTTCATGTTTATTTCAGGGATTAACACGTATTTATTTGTTCAACATGTTACTATCAATTACAGTTGTCATTTTTGGTTAATACCAATGATTCTCCAATAGAGCCAGTGTGAGCTCTGTAATCAAACTTGTGTCTTTTTGACAGGGACCCCTTTTGTTTTTGAAGCACTGTAAACTTTCCTTTCTGTGCAGTTGAAATTAGCCTTTGTCTAAGGAATTCTGGCTCTTATTAGTGGTGAATGGTATGAAAGTCACCTTTTGGGCACTACAGATGTTTATTGCTACAGGTGTCATTACTGCTGTGAGACTTCAGTGGAACGAGCTAGGGAAAGTACAGATTTTAAAAAATAAACTATGAAATCACATTTCCAAATGAAGTTTAACATTAGACGGTATTGTTCTTTGATTTTCTATTTTTTCATATTTTCTCTTATGTTGAAAATCATTAACATATTTGTTTGTCTCTTATAGTCTACATAACAGAGTATCCAAATTATAATTCCATTATCAGCATTAAAAATAAAAAATTACTTATTAAATTTTAAGATTTATTTGTAATCCCTTTGTTCCTTTGTTTCATTGAATATGTACTGTCAGAATTACGTATTAAAAATAACTTGAATTATTTCTTATCTATGTAGTTATGTTAGACATGTAATATACAGTTAGGTTCATTTGTTTTTAACAAGTATAATGATTAAAATTTTTTTAATTTAATTTTGTTTGTTAATATGTGAAACACAGACATAATTCAAATGTCAAAAATGTATTAGAAGTTACACTTACAGAGATGAAATACCTATCCCTATTTAACAAACTCTAACCATTTCTGTTTGTATTGGGTTTGTACTTCCACTGCTTCTTTTTGCAAACATGAGCAAACATGTGTATTATTTTTTTCTTACACAAAATGCAGCATAATAAATAGGTCATTTCATAACTTGCTTTCTTTTTTTTCCTTTTTGTCTTTTTTACTGACCGGTAACGGGATCGCAACCCTCGGTGTCGTGCCTGTACCAGGAACCGGCAACGGGATCGCAACCCACGGTGTTGCTCCCACACCACGCTCAGCCAGTGAGTGAGAACTGGTCTCCACATGGGATCCGAACCCTCGGCGGGAGCACCGCCACACTCCCAAGCGGCGCACTCTCCAGTGCGCCACCGGGCCGGCCCGATAACTTGCTTTCTTTTTTTAACCTAAAAATGTATTATGAATATCACTCAATAATCCTATCTTTCCTTTTCATGACAAGTAGTCCCATCCATTTATGTTCCATCCTTCCCCTGTTTTTATATTCACTGTCAAGAATCTGAGAGCAACTGGATTTTCTTTCTTTGTAAGTGACTTGGAGTTTCACTTGAAGGTTTATATACTGCATAATTTTGCAAGTTTAACACTTTCATTACAATATGTTTTAGAATTAATCCTTCTGGATTAAAATTTCCAGGTATATAATGGGCCCCTTTCAATATGTAAATTCAAGTTTTCTTTCATGAAAGTGTGTCTGTGCATGTGTAGGTATGTATGTGTGTGTGCGTTTCACAGTTTTAAAATTCATTCTGTTCAATTGTATTGCTTTTCCTCAAACAAAGGAAAAGGGTGGGTGGGGGAGGGGAGGCCATTCACTCCTGTTATCTCTCTGTTGGACCCTCTTTGCATATCTCCTACATTTATTGCTTTGTTTCTTTTGATAACATTCTTAATTCTGTTTAATTTCCTTAGCTCTTTTATTTATATTCTCTATTTGTAGTGGTATATTTACAGTTATAAATAAATAATGTACAGTTGTTAAGTACATTGTAATTTAATCTTAATTTCTGAGACACACTGTCTTTTTTTTTCAACTTCTTTCTGAGAGTGATAAGCTCTCATTTGCATTTTCCTCTTTTTTTTTGTCTGATACTATCATGTGATTTTGTATTTCTACTTCATGGTATTTCTTATATCTCCCTTTGCAAAAATAATCACTGCATTTTAAATTTTAATTGTTTTATTTTTAAGTTTTTCTCTGCTCCATGGCTATCTTGACTGTGTGTGTGTGTGTGTGTGTGTACGTGTGTATTCTCAAATGTTTTGAATCTCACTTTCTGGACTTTTATATTTATGTAATTATTTATTTTGTTCTCAAGGACCCTCTTCTCTTGCTGTGCTATGGGTATATGTTAAAATGAATGGACACATTCATTTTGTTTACCTTGTTCTGGTTCTTTGTCATTACCTTACACTAGCTGCTTTGTTACTTCTTTTCTTCACTTTAAAGGGCAAATTGCAGGATGCCAAAAGTTGCTTTGTATACTGGTAGTGAACAATTGATCAGAAGATAAAACTTATTCCACAAAAAATTTCTTAAATTATAACTTTCAAATTTTAAGTTGAACAGAAAGGATAGGTAAAATGGGTGGAAAACAAATTTTAACTTTTTAAATAAATGAACTGGTATAGTAATATTGAGAGGATAAAAGTAAGAAAGATATAAAATATATGAGTAACATGGGCAATAAGGTATATTTAAAAGTATGTAGAAATTTATATTCAAAAAATAAAGAAGACATGCTTTAGTATATTTTCAAAAGCAGACCATGAATTAAACAAAAAAAGAAGAATGGATGGATTGAAAGTAATTAACATCATATTGAGCTCCTCAGCCTCAAACCCAACAACAAAAATAAGTTTTCATGTATTTGGAAATCAGCAAGCCAACTGTGAAATAACCTTGGAGTTAAACAGAAAACTATAGGTGAATTATGAAAACATTGTAGCAGGATGATAAATAACTCTGGGTGTGCAAGATTTTGAGAATATATTTTAAAAAGAAATTAGAAATACATGTCTAACTTCAGATACATTTTTGAGAAAAAAATGGAACTATAATAAAAGAACTAATCATTCATCTGATAACCTAGAAAAAAACAAGCACATAAACAAACAAAAAGCATAATAAATTTAAAGATTATAAACAACTTTAAAAAATGTATTTATGAAATATTAAAATAAAAATATTTTTATTTTTTGATATAAATAGGAAGTCTAAATAAAAATAATAAATGCAAATTGTAAAACTTTGCATCAATTTTAAAAGCTAAAAATTAAAAAGGGAATGATTATATGTAATATAGGTAAAATAGTTTGGTCTTGCTGAAAAAAAATAGTTTACTCTTTTTTCTTTCATAAATCCCCCTAATATATCAAGTATAAACGGAAAAACAACTGATTAGAACAAACAAACAAAAAAGACAAAAACAAAAACAAAACAAACAAAAAAAACCAGGCCTGTCCGTTTCATCCTGTCCAGGCAATCTTCTGTTTATGATTTTCCTTCTCCTGTTAATAAGATGATGAAATAGAACACACAGCTTTGACAACCCAAGTATTAAGTTTCCATTCAAGCAATATCATTTCCATAGCAAAATTTTAAAAGAGCACTTTATTGTAATTGTATATCATTAATTAAATTGATATACATTTAATTAAATGAATTGCATCTGAGGGTTGGACTAATCCATTTTGTTTGTGTTTGTTCTACTAATATTTACTAATAGTCAACCACTATTGTCCTAGGCACCGGATGGTCAGTGAGAACGCCTCAGGTAGGATTTCTATTCCCATAAAGTTTACATTCCACCATGAGGAACTGGGTACTAAAAAGACAAACAAAAAAAAAAAAAAAAAAAAAAAAGGAAATGGAGGAGTGCTATTGAGAAGATGAATAAAGGTCACGGCATGGGGAAGAATGCATGTGTGCACTGGTGGGAGTATTAAATTGGGGAAGGTCTTGATACAAAAATGGGCAAGAGTGAAGTGAACCACCTGAGAGCCAGGTGGGGAGTAAGAGACATAGGTTCACACAGGGCAGGTGTATCAGTGGCACTTACCTGTGAGTAACAGAGACTTCACTACAGTGAATCAAATACATACTAGTTTCATCAGGTGATGAAAAGTCTGAAGGTGGGGGCAGAGTGTTTAATGACTCAAAGATTTCAGGGATGTGTTCTTGGGATTGTCTTAGTCTTTAATTCATGATGCCAATATGACCACTACAGCTGCCTCTATCACAATCCTGTCCCAAACAGGAAAAAAGGAAGGAAAGGAAATCAGAATGGAGTAGAACTTCTATCAGGGAACTGAAAATTCTTCCGGAACATTTTGGCAGAATTTCATATCATTGGCCAGACAGTTTCACAAGGCTGGATACACTTAGTTGTAAGAAAGATTAGAAATAAAGATTTTTTTGCTTGTTTGTTTTGCTTTTGATATTTTGTTTTAAACTAAGCTGATTCTAGACCAAAAGGTATTCTGATAAGAAGATATAATGGGATAATGGATGCCGGATAGTCAACACTATTCATCTCTGCCATTTGAGGGTCAGAAGTTTGGATTTCATTATACTTGTGTTAGGAAGGAAGCCTTTAGACAGTTTTAAGCGGTGAACAGCATGATTGAATTTAATTTTACATAGGCAATCTGCCTGCATGTACAAGTTATACGCAGACAGGAGTGAAAGCCAGGACAGCAGTTGGAGAAGTCACTACCGACATCCAGGTGCGAAACTAAGGTGGCCTGGAACGTAATGCAATTAAGGGAGTGGGAGAGAAGTGGAAAGGATAAGAAAATGTTCTAGACAGAGCAGGCATTGCTCATGGAACGAAATTGTGGAGTGAAGACAGGATAGTCACCAAGGATGAATGAACCCTAGGAATTTGACTTGAGCAGTTTTGGGACATGGTGCTAGAGATGGGGGACTTTGGCAGAGTGAGAGAGCTGTGAACATTAAGAGTGCCATTAAAATTTGCTATGTAGAAGATACTATTAGACACCCAGTTGGAGTCAGCATTCTGTAGCCCATCACCTCTATTGGTCTGGATGTCTGAGAACAGGGCAGGTGAGAGAATATGGCAAGAACCTTGCAAGGAACTGGAGATTTGGTGTTATGCCCTTCCGGTGAGTACTTCAATATGCCCCCTCTCAGAGGAAGGCTCTATCCACCGTTCTGCTGGGAAAATATTTCATTTCCAAGATCTCTTGGATTCTTCATGTGCATTGAAACTGTGGTGTTGCACTATGAGACTGTCCAATTATGCAACAGGATTTATACATCCTCATTATGAGATATCCCTTCTCTACCTACCCTTTTCCTATTATAGGAGGAAAAAAGACACAAAATACATTGCTTCTCCACGCTGCCTTTTTCCACACTGGTTCAGGCAGCAATTCTTTTGTACTTCTGAGGGACTGTAGCCACGTTTTTCTCCTTTGGGAAAGGAGATCTTCTAAATGCCTGTGATTCACTCCAATATGACCATCAACAGGAATAATAGTATTAGTAGTAGTAAAAGAAGAAGAGGAAGAATTCTTTGGACATTTAAGTGCCACCAGTTAAAAAGTATACCTGTGAGTGAGGAATGTAGAAGGGCCGTCCCATAAACTCACCATACTCAACAGTAGTATTTGTACTTTGGTCAATTGCTTCCCTTCAGTACAGGAACAGAGTAACACATAGCAACTAAATGCAGCACATCATTTTGAAATGGGCTGACCTTTTGTTAAAAAAAAAAAAAAGTCATAGGGAATGAGGATTAGGACATAGTGGCTTGTAGTGCTGGCTCCCTGATTTTGAGGGTTAATATTTCTTTTAGGCAGGAGAGCATCCTTTAATGGGACATCAGGTCAGTAAATTCTCAAATGATTCAAGAGCAAAAAAGCATCATTTGAACCACACTCATTACTTTTCTCTACGTTTGTAATTGTTTTAAAATTAAAGAAGAAAAAAGAAAATAATTGTGGCATCTTTTTCCTAGGAATTTGAAGATGCTTTCTTATATCTGCTGCCATGTCAGAATATTCCAGCATGTTACGAGTTATGAGGCACTATTTTTACTTGCTCATATTAAATGGATAAAGTGGCCACGTAAATTCAGTCCTTAATATAACCTCCTCGTCACTTACATTTTTACAGTCCCCCAGGTTCTCAGTCAAATCCTGACTAGGATTGGAAGCCAACCTGCTGTAAAATCAAATTTTATTTCTTCAATGCTAAACATGTTTATGAAACACCTGTTCAGAGAGCAGTAGCTTTTTACTGTTACAGGATGTCTAGCTTATAGAAGATTCCAGGAGTGTTTTAGAAGGGGTGACAGAGTTCATAGTTCTCTTGAGAATGTTAAGGATGAGTTAGCACACTGTTTGCTAATTGTCCAGTAGAAGAAAACACTAGAAATGTCAAGATGTAATTATTGCTTACAGCTTACCTGCTGCGAAAGCATCTTTTGAGTAACTGTTGTTGTTGATACCTGAGAGAACTCCCTCAGAAGAATGCAAAGCACATAATTACCAGCCTTTAGTGCAAACCCTTTTGCAGAAATTCTCAGTTAAACCCACTCTTTAGAGGCAAATAGCAAAGGGACTTGTAATTAGATGAGCTACTCTTTAGACATGAACCAACATAGATAATGCAAGATAATTAGTAGATAATTTTCTAGGTATTCCTGGCACTGAGCGCTAAAAGCAAAATTAAGTCAGGCAAAGCACTCTGAGAATTGCCTCTGGCCAGCGTGTTGTTAGTGTTAATTGGGAAGAGACAGGAGGAGATCTTTAGGCTGGAACCTGAATTACTCTTTTTCCATTGTCCAGTTAATCACACGGTCTGATAATGACCAATAGCATGGATAATTTGGTAATTGAAAGGCAGTTTGTGATGTGAGCTATTTATTGGAAACAGTTCTTAACTTTAATCGCCAGTTTGAATAATATTTTAATTGCAGGAGAGAAGACATTTAGTGAGATTTTTAACAATCACACATGCATTTTATAATTTTCAATAGCACACTTCATTTAGTGAACTGCTAATTGGTATATTTATGCCCATGTTCTGAGAAACAATTTGCTTGGAGTGGTGCCCAAATCCTTAGTTAGGGTTTGGAGATTTTCTTGAATGTCTCTTTTTAGGCATATATACACTCCTTAAAGATTTCCTTTAAAATGTTACCAATGAGACCACTTAATTACATATCTGTAATTTTGAAAATGTGTTAAGAAAGAAGTGGGTCAAGTGTGAAAAAAGTAAAAAAAAAAATTTAAAAAGAGAACATGTGAGGAAAAAAAATCAAGATTTTTATGTGCTGAAATTTTGTAGGAATAGCTTTAATACGCTGCTAATAATAGAATTCTTTAGCTGGGCTCTTTGAGCTCCCCTTCCATACCCACAATTTATGCATATGTTGTGAAAAGTGCATTTATTTAAATGGGAGCTAGGACTGCAGTTCCAAGTCCAGTGTTAGCACATCGTTTCTGCATGACCAAAGGTGTGTAATTCTATCTTGCTGCTCAGTTTCCTCATCCACAATAAAGAACCAAATCCATGTCTGTGTAAGGCGTAAATTGAATGATCAAATAAGATAATGTCTTATACATGAAAATTACAGAATGTTGTTATGTAAATGTTATTTTCATTACTATTAAGGGTTAGGAAAACCATGAACTTAAACTGTAGAACTGGCACCTGTCCAGTCAGAGGAAATCAAAATAAATGATTAAAGTATTGCAAAATGCATTGTCAATTAAAAATTATGGACAATATTTTCTGATTTTTAAAATCATTTATCCCAGTGAAATCAGCACCCCACTCTTAATAACTTTGTGCTCCTCTCTGTCCTTTATCTTCCACACCCTCTGAATTGCTAAGCTGCCTGCTCTTTCTGGGCAGTCTTTCCTGGTCTTACTTTCTCCTTTATCCTGGTAAGTCTCCACTCTCATCTTCTCCCCTTTGAAGGTGACAAGAATTTCCTGTGTAATTGGCCTGTTGTTGCTACACCCTTTTAAGTGGTTCTCAAACCAGTTTAGTTAAAACGTTCTACCTAATCTCTATTCTAAACTTAAAATAATTAGGTTTATAAATTTGGGCTAAATTTTATAAACACTTGCACTTAATTCTAGACATTCAGGCATGAAACAATTTTTTTTTTTTATTCCAAACATTTTCACACTGAGAGCACACTACCCTTTGCCTGGTGTCATTGTGTGTTCCTGTGTGTTGCATGCGGGGCTTCAGAGCTTACTTTGAGGACCATCACTCTGGAGAGCAGGGGGAATGGTCTCCAATCCCACTGTTGTCACATTGTTTGCGGAGGAAGCAGGGTAGGGTGGCCACAGGGGGAGCAGCGGGGCTCGATACTGTCCTGGGGAGACGTCCCCCTTCACAGGCCTGACCGTGCAGAGCTGGCTGTTGGGGCCTGAGATGCAGGGCGGTGACATTGGGTAAGCCCTGCAGGAGAGAGGGTCTTCTCACTGTCTGAGTGAGTTCCCTCCTGGCCTTGATGTGTGTGGACACAGGTTGGAAGTGCAGTGTCTCCTCCTGGGGAAAACTTCAGAGATGGGTGGGCTGGTTATTGTAAAAGGCGTCCTTGTGTACCCACAAGAGCGCTGGCAGGAGCTGGCGAGAGCATTAGCCGGTCAACGTGCTTTATTTGAAGTGAAAATTGTCCTTTTTGTATCCAAGAGACTTTCTGCATTTTTTTATTTTAAAATATAATTGGATATATTTGTGCAGTACAGTATATTGTTTCAAAAATATATGTACAATGATTCACTCAGTAAGGGTAAATAGCGTTTCCATCCCCTGAACGTTTATCTTTCCTTTGTGGCGATTATGATCAAAATCCTCTTTTCTAGCTATTTAGAAATACACAATATGCATATTTTTTTTTAAAAAACTGGTTTTTATAGAAGTAGGAAGTAGAATAATGGTTACGAGAGGCCGGGAAGGGAAGTGGGGGGAAAGGGAAGAGGTGGGCTAACGGGGACACGTCTGCAGACACATGGGAAGGACAGCTCTGGGGTTCCAGGCTGACTAGAGCTAATGAGGCTTTCTGCATTCTTATCCCGGTTAAATTGTGAGATTAAAATGAGTTCTTAAGCTCTTTTCATTCCCCAAATCAAAATTACACAAAATGCTCGTGTCAGGTTTTACAGATGACGTGAGCCCTTCTGGAATCTGTCAGGACTTCAGGGTCTGCTGGGACTGCCTGTTTCTCAGGTTGAAGTCAGGTTTACAGGCTGCTTCTCATGGCCCCAGACCTGAGCTTGGGCAGCTTATGTGTCCCAAAGGTCGACTCCTTTGCCTTTGTGACACGTTAGCATCATTGTTTAGTACTTTCAGCAATGTTCACGATCAGGGGGACTACGAAGATACATTTTAGAAATGCATTTCTTTCATGGGCAAAGGCAGTTTGTTGATGAAAAGCCAACCTTGGTGAGAAGGGGATCGATCTCCTTGCCTTTTATTCCCCTGGCCAGTAGTGCCGAGGCAGCTGTGATGGCTGAGGGACAGCGTCGTGCAGGGTAGACAGTTTAGGTGGGGAGGCACTTGGGAGGTCACGGATGCATGATCTGGGAGCTCCTGCTGAGAGGCCTGCTGTCCCCAGCTGCAAATCCCCTTGGGGCTGCCTTCTCCACCATGGGCTTCTGAGGTGAGCCTGCCCCAGATCAGGGGAAGATGGATTGTCCGCGGTCTCGTCTTGGGTCAGAGGCCTGCGAGGGCTGTCTGCAGCTCCCCGGGGCCCCATAATTGATGTTTGATGGCCTGCAGGGGTTAGAGGTGGCTCCACCCACAGGAGCCCTTGCGAGCTGAGGGTGCAGGTTGGGCCACTTTGCTGCCAGATTGCATTCCACTGAGAGGTTCAGAAAGCAAGGCTTGTAGAAAAACAAAACCCTGCTGCTGCTTTGTCGTAGCTGTTGGGGTTCTAGAGAAACAGACAAGAAGCCTGCTTTGAGGGTGCAGGGATGTTCGTAAAGCCAAGCCACTCCACCCCCCATCTCTTCGTCTTCCACTTTCTCCCATCGGTTTCTCCTCCCTGTTTTGGGAAGCAACTGTTCTCCTGGATGTGCACCTAGATCAAGTCGTTTGGCCTCATGGCCTCCCCACCTCCATCCTCATGGACAGATCGCTGTGTGGCCTTTATCTTGGCCAGGGTCCTTCTGGTGGGAGGGCTGATCAGGGTGACGGGGCTGAACCCTGGTTCCACCCAGAGCCTCACTGGGGGCTCCCTTGCAAGTAAGTGGAGGTGGCAGGTGCAGTAGAGAAGAGTTTGCCTGAGCTTAAAGTCTTGTCTCCATGGCATGGCCAGTCATGTCTGGATGAGGTGTCTCACCTGGCCCAGGGAAGAAGAAAGAATTTTAATAAGCCTGGTCTTTTTCATGTATGTAATCTAGTTGATTCAAATTATACTCAGGTATAAGTCATTGACCTGGAAATTGATCCATACAAATATCAGAGTCTCTGAGGACTCTAATGAATCAAAATATATTAAGACGAGAAGGCCAGTGAGGAGTATCCTGCACTGGCTTTGCCTCCGAATGGTGACTCAGGCAGAGCTCATCTTCATGCCCCAGCCCCTTCGTCCTGGGGCTTTTGGTCCTGTGTGTTCTATCTGTTGTGCCCCTGGGTCTTTCTGAATCATCTTGCACGCAAAGCATAGACGGCACTTGAAAGATATAGCTCTCATTTTAATACGTATGTATGCATCAAGATTTTAAAAATAAATTGGTAAATGTCTGATTCACCATTCTTGGATATCAGTAATCACAACCGAGCAATGGTTAGGGGACAGTGGGGTGGGCGTGGGTCAGGGAGGACACTAGCCTGCCCAGCGAGAGCATCAAGTCGAACCCTGTTGGGTTTACTATGAGTACACGCACAAACGCGCAAATAACTATCCTGAGACCTCCCTGTTTGTGGGCGGGGAGTGCACTAGAACACCCTTCTGGAAACCATTTTCATACTTTCAAAAAGTTTGCACTGGGGCTGGCCGGATAGCTCAGTGGGTTAGAGTGTGGTGCTGACAACACCAAAGTCCAGGGTTCGATTTTTGTGCCACCCAGCCAACAACGACAACACAAATTATAGAACTTTTTCAATAAATGACAATTAATTTAAAACATGAGACATATAATACTGATGGTGAAACAATGACAACATGAATGACCGTGCTCACTGAGCACTTAGTAGGAGACGGACTACGTCACCTCCACACCACCCTGTGAGGTGGGTCCTCCTTTATGCCCAGTGTATACATGGGGAAACTGGATACACGGCATGGAAGCACTTGCCCCAAGTTTGCTTACCTCGTAGGAGCAGTGCAGGCTGTGACATTAGGCGGGATGGCTCCAGCGCCCTCGCTCCAAACTTCCCTCCAGGCTGTCGCTACATTTCAGGTTCAAACCACACAGGGGTATGTGCTTGTTTCCTTGTGGCCTTTAGTGCAGAAGACACAGTGGACTTTCTTGGGCACTTTCTTAAGTCAGTGCACAACTCAATCCTAATGCTCTTTAAGGATTTTTGAAGTCAGCACCACTAAGCACCCAGTGTGGCTGGGTGAGTGGTGGGTGTCCCGGGCCGTAGGAGGACCCAGTATACGATGGAGGTGACCCAGAAACCTGTGTCAGTACTTCTCTTTCGGAGTATGAACGAACCACCTAAGTCCTTGTTCTTTATGGCAATCCAGCAAGGACACTCCTTCCCTCTCAGAAACTTCAGTGAGAAAACGCAGAGAGGGCGGCGACGCTAGTCTGAGAACACATCGGTAGTGGGTTAAGAAAACAGTGTAAGTGTTGAGAACACTCATGCTGGATGTTAACTGTTATTATAAGCTGCAAGTAATGTATTTGTTTTCTAGTTTAAACATCAGTAAATTATAGCCAATCAGTAATTATTAACTATCAATAAATTAAAGTTAAATACTTTAAGGTGAATGGAGAGGAATTGAAGGTGGGCGGAGAGCACCCGTTTCAGAACCGGCTCTACACAAAGAAGACCCTGTGCCCACCACGTGAGCATGAACGTGAACCTGAGGAAGGCACCGCCACAGCCAGAGAGAGTGACAAAGTACCCAGTGCGTACACTTGACACGCGGCCTGCTCATTGCCTGCTGGTGTTTGGAAGCCACACTCCTTGCCTACCTAAGGCAGACGCACGGCTCCTCCTCCGTGTGTGGTTCTGCTCCCTATGGGAGAGGTGCACATTGCCCTCTCGAACACTTGGCAGTCCTATGACTGGCTTTGGCCACTGAGAGGGGGTACAGGTGGCCTGTGTCACCTACAGGCCAATGTGCAAACACCCAGTGAGTGAGTGCCTTGACGTGCTCTCTCTTCCTCTGCCAATGTGACAGGAGCAGTTCCTGTGAGCAGCTGCTCTACCTACTGGCATCCTGGAATGACAATGGCAGTGACTAAGCAAAGAGCCTCTCCAAGAAGAGCACCGTGATGGTGACATTGAAGTGAAAAATAAAGCCTTGATGGTGGGCAACACTGAGAGGTTGTCAGGAAATTGTTGTTACTCTGGCATAATTTGGCCTGTCCTGACTGATACAGACCCCAATTTTCTGCCAAACACCTCAGAATATAACTTTCTCTCAGCAGCTCCAATATTAATTATTTTTCCCTGCCCTCTTTAACCAATCCCTTTATTATGTAGACCAAAGTAGGCTTGCTGGTGATGCCCGCTTTCCTTCCCTACCTTTCTCTGATTCTCTCCTCTCAAATCATCCTCTGAATCTCTGCAACCAAACACACAGGGGCTGTTTTGAAGTAGCTGGGGGCTCATCAAAGGTGGAGCTAAATATACAAAATCAAAGTATCTTTAAGAGTTGCGGTGCTGTGAAGGCTATATCCTCACACCTATCAAATTTCTGCATGTCAAAACAAAACCACATTGATATATGTGTCTGGGTAGTAATCAGAAGAATAAAATAATAGCATATGCTCTTAAATGAAAAATCGGAGTCTGTTTATCTTCTGCAGGTAACATTTTAAAAGCTCCCTTGTAACCAGGGCAAAGAGGAAAAGGGTCACAGTCCCCAGACTTTAAGTCACTGACCTCAGCACCTGCTCCAGGGGTTCCCTTCTCAGGGAAGGGTACTGCCCTCTACTCATTGTGGGTGTCAGTGCTATTAGGAATGCCCCACACCCCAGATCCTGCCTCCACCTTCTGTCACTGTGTCCCGAGGCCTCTCCCACTCCCACCTGACACTGTTTCTCCATCTCATCTGCCAACCTTACGTGCCCATGCTCTGTCCTGTCCTCACGGAGTCACCACCAGGTCTCAGGGAGAGCTCCTCCCAACACCATGCTCCCTTCCAACCCACCCTGCTCATTGCAGCACTGTGGACATGTTCCATTCAGTGGGCGGACCATGGGCTGAACTGCCAGATTCTGTTGCTCATGGGACCTGGACCCAAATTCCTACACTACTCCCGACACCCTGTATTATCTAATCCGAGCCTAGCGTCTCTGTGCTCAGCCTGTGCATGCACCCGGCTCAAGGGCTTCTCACCCATTGCTGGTACCCCAGATCGGAATGATTGGTAGTGCCCTTTTCCAGGTTAATTACTAACAGGTTAGGAATGAAAACTATCCTTATCTACCAGGTTTCCATTAGTGATTTCTTCAAAGAAGTCTCTTGAGCCCCAGTTAAGCCATGTTTCAACGTACATTGTCACAGATCGTTATTGGACCCTGCACATTTTCTTCTTTTTTTTTTTCCTTTTTGTCTTTTTTTACTGACCGGCAACGGGATCGCAACCCTCGGTGTTGCACCCGCACCACGCTCAGCCAGTGAGCAGGAACTGGTCTCCACATGGGATCTGAACCCTCCGCGGGAGCGACGCCGCATTCCCAAGTGGTGCACTTCTCCAGTGCGCCACCGGGCCAGCCCGACCCTGCACATTTTCTACCTGGAACTTCTTGCATTTGATAATTACTTGTATATGATCAATGTGGTTATTTGATTAACACAGCCTTATATTCATTCTCCTCTACTTCCCAGCAAGACATTCTCCAGAGAGATTTTTTTTAACTGTATTTAAAGTATTTTTACAACATAAATTAGAACAGGCACACCTCCACGCACACTTAAAAACTACTTAGTGGCTTCCCATCACTCCAAGAATTCCTTCCTGCCCCCGTGGTTCTATGTGACCTGGCCGCTGCCCACCTCCCTACCTTCCGTCTGGCACAGTGGCCCAGGACCCTGGCATGACTGGTCTCTGAAAGGGCTGTCCCCATTCAGGCTGCTGCTGCTCTCTCCAGACACTCTCATCCCGTTCCAAGAATTCACATTTCTTTTGCTTCTCTTCATGCAGGTCTCTCTAAACCCTTACCTGTGCAGAGCAGCCTCCTCTGCACACTCTTCATTCACTCAGTGCCGGGCTACATTGCAGGCAGTGGGTTAAGTAAGTAGGAAAGTCCAGAGTCCAGCAAAGCTGAGCTCTGCTGGCTACGTGGGAGCAACAGAGTCAGTGTGGTAAAGGCAGAGCCTGGAAGACACTTGTTCAGGAGGAGCCCAGATACAACAGGTGCAGGAAGTGGATGTGTTCTCCACTAAACCTGGGGAGGGAGCACCATTGCAACCTGCGCTGGAGAGGCTCCGTGTGTTAAAGGTGTGTGACGGTCTCTCCAAGTGAATGAAATGTCCTAGCAAGAAGCCAAGACTGTGTCTTAGTCTGAAGTATGTTATAACAAAATACTACAAACTGAGAGGTTTATAAGCAACAGAAATGTACATATCATAGTCCCAGAGGCTGAGAAGCTGAAGATCAAGGTGCCAGCAGATTTGGTGTGATATAGACTGTGTCCCCAAGTTTTATGTATTAGTAAATTGATCCCCACTGTGACTGTTAAAAGGGTGGGAAATCCTATTATGGTAACCGATAAGGAGGGCCTTGAAGAGATGATTAGACTCTGAGGACCACCCCTAGTTAACGGATTAATAATCATGGTCATGGGCGTGGTTCTGAGGGCTTTAAAAGGAGAGTCATTGAGAACTATCTCTCTCTGCTCTGCCATTTTCTACCATGTGAGACCCCTGCATTGCTGTAAAACCAGCACAGAAGAAAGCCCTCAACATAAGTATTCCTTGGACTTTGGACTTCCCAGCCTTCGAAACTGTAAGCAATGAATTTCATTTTCTTACCAAGTACCCAGTTCCGTGTATTGTGTTATAAGGAACAGAAACTAATATAGGATGTGGGCCCTTTTCCTGGTTCACAGATGGTGCCTTTTCACTATGTCCTCACATGCTGGAAGGGGCAAGGGAGCTTTCTTGGGCTTCTTTTATAAGGACACAGATTCCATAAGGGCTCTGCCCCATGACCTAATTACCTCCCCAGAGGCCCCACCTTTTAATACTATCACTGTGGGGCTGACAATTTTAACATGTGTATATTGGAGGGGACACAAACATTCAGATCACAGTGACCATGTATCTGAAAGAAGTCTGACATTGATAATGAAAAGGGTGACTATGAACTCAAGAGAACTTCTTGTACAAACTACATTATCTTTATGCAGTTTCAAACAGAGAAGTCCTGGACTGAGTTTAAAAACAAAGTTTTCTGAGTCTTCTTGGCATTCAGCTAAACTGTCATGAACTATGTGTGACTGCAGGAAATAGATGCTACCCACCTGTCCAGAGTGGCAAATCTGCAGCTGGAGCATCTGAGACCAGCGGCTGAGGTGGCCACTCTGGGCAGCCCCAGGACTTGGAAAACACGGAGGGCTCAGTCCAGAGTGCTCGCCTGCCCACACACTGCATGTCCTTGTGCACTGGCCAGGAACCATGCATGGTGGCTGCTCTGCAGTCCCTATACGGTGGCCCCGCCGTGTTTCCACTTTTCACAAGGGCTATTTTCTATGGGATTTACTTTTCCAAGAGTAAAAGGACTAGCATAAATGTAACTGGGGAATAGTATCAGGATAAAGTGATACTAAAACCTTGTTTAATGATTAAGAAAGCACTTGGATCTCTAGGAAAGTGTTGGTACCACGTTGCATGAAAATTGACAGTTTGGTGCATCCATTGGGCCAACTTTCATGCAGATAATGCAGGAAGTAATCATGTTTTAGCCTGAAGATCTTTAAGATGGCATCTCTGAGATTAACTGTGACACATCGTGCAACCAGTTCAAAACAGGCATGTAAAACATGCCCAGGCCATGCCCAAGGGCACAATGAATTCTCCCGCCCCTCTTCCTTTCTTTTCTTCTTTTCTGCCCCTTCTCACCCATCTCCTCCTCCCCCTTCTCCCACTTATTCCTCCTTTCTCTTTCCTTTGTCCAACACAGCTGACCTGGTGGTTAAAGAGCTTGCTGTCCTTTTCATGCAAAGATGTTACTACAGACTCACTCTTTGTTTGGGTTTAAGCTTTAACTTGTGGTTTCAGTAAGATTCCTGCACTCATTAAATGTTTATTACGTGCCAGCAACCAGCCGTGCTCCCCCAAAGGAATAGTAAACACGCCAAAGTTCCTGCTCTTCTTGGGCTTGGATTCTAGAAGTAGAGTCCGACAAGACGAGGAAACAGCAAATAAACACATCCACAGACAAAAATATGCCCTGGAGGAGCAGGTGTGACCAGCAGAGTGTCGGTGGTGGCAGAGCTGGAGAGGAAAGAGCAAACCTGAGATGGGTTTTGGAGACAGAACTCACCGTATCTCCTGTGTTCTTTACTTCAAAGTACTCACACCATTTCCCCACACCTCTTTGCAAAACTTCTCCAACCCTTGGCTCCAACCAGTTGCATTTATCTTCAGATAAGTTTATGGCAAGACAGAATGTGCTTCTAAACCACGTGCACTGAGCACAGCAGGACATTAGCACGTTGGGATTCATGAGATGAAGGACCCAGCAGCTGATGGGGGGGTGGGGCTAAAACCTGCTCTCAGGAGATGGAACTGGAAACATGGGGAAAAGAACAAGACAAAAACACAAACACTGTTAAGCCCCTCGAATTCCTGCAATGTTTTAAGTAGTTATCTTAACTTAATCATCTATTTTATGCTTTATTGTGCACGTGTGGAGGGGTGAATACTGGAAGTCTTTAAAGATGTTTCCATGTGATTACAACTTGCTGAAATTCATTGTAGTTACTAACATGCCTGAATTAAATAACTACCAAAAGTTACCCACATCACCATGTTAAAAATATCTTACACAGAAAACATGTAAATGAGCCTTTTCTAAGTTACTGATATCTGCTGGAAGCACCTCCATTGGGATTTCACTGAAATTGTACTGTGCCCTTGGAGATAGAAGTGGCCCACACGTGCTGTTCAAGACCCTTCATGACTGCCTCTGTCTCTAGAAAAGCAGATTACATATACACGTACTATTCTCCCATGTGCATGCAATCATTTCTCCCTCTTCGTGAAATCCACCCTATGAGCCTCTTCCTTTTCTCCTCTGTGGTCCTGGGCTAGTGAGGGTGTCGACCGCTTCCCCCGTGTTCCCTTGTCCTTGACAGCATTTCAAGAGTCTCTGGAGACACCTGAGACTGAGAACAGCAGAGGTCTCGAGACGTCAGCAGCCTCTGGATTTGACCCTCTTAACTGCACTCAGATTGTACGTATACCAGCTCGCAGTTTACTGAGGGGGGCTGTCTGTCCACTCCAGCCGCAAGTTTTTATTCATTTGATAAATATGTACTGTGCAGCCCTGTCCACCCAGCACTGCTGGGACAGAGATGGTAAACCTTTAATCCACACCACTGAGTAGAGAAAGAAGTAGAGTGAAAGAAGTAGGTATTACAACAATGTAACATTCCCCAAATACCTGAAAACGATGCCATTTTTCTTTTCTGTCACCATAAACAAATAATTTTATCTACTACATAAGCTCAAAAAAATGAATTGGAGAGAGATACTAGAGACACTGAAAATGAGACCGTGATGAAGTAAGATAGCCAGACCAGTTTTATGCTGTTTATAAATATTTAACTCTTCCAAATACAGTGTATTAATTATTGTTTCAATTACTTTCCCATTAAAGAGAAGAATTAAAGTCAATTTCAATGCACTAGTGCCTGGGACAACTGGCAAGACCCAGCTGCTGAACCGAAATTGACAGTAAAGTACACAGATTACTTGTTAATTAAATGAGTTTTAGACAAAAAAAAAAAAAAAAAAAAAAAAAAGAGAGGGGAGTGATTATTACCCACAATGGTAGGTCATTGTTCTTGGGAAGTTTTCAAGGCTGAGATATTTTTAAAAAGGGAGGGGGAGGAAGGAAGGAAGGGGAATTGGGAGAGAGAACAAACTACTCTTTATTGGCTGAGAGCAGATTAAAAATAAAATGTCTGTTTTCAACAGGTTCTTTAAAATAAGGCAAGTTTTGGTTTCAACAGTGTCTTTAAAGGAGAGCAACAAAGGCGCAGTGTTGACGGTTCACGTTCCATATCCACCGCCACCCTCCCCCCGCTCCCTCTGCCAATGTCTTGGCCGGACCCCAGTGAGATGCTTCCAGATAGGTTGTGACAGCCGTTGACGGAGGATTTGTTTTGCCAACCTGTCAGAGTAATCCAATAGTTTGCTAATTTAAGGCACGATCTTTATTTGAAAACATCAAATGTGTTTTATTGTACACATCTGTGTCAGGGACTATCCTGCCAACATACAAGCTTTTTGCTCATTTCAATAAATCAGCGATGTAAGTATCAAGAGGAAAACATGCTTGAGGGTTTTGGGAGCTGGGTTTCCAAACATGCAGAGGCAAGGGAGGGAGAGTGCTCCGGGCTCTCCTCAGCATTCCGAGGTGTTAATGACTTTAAGCCTGTCAAGAATGTCTCTAGTTTATACAGAGGAGACAATTCATCGGTTTAATAAAAAGGTGTAACATTTCCTACAGGTGAGCTCCACTGATCAAGGGATAAAAAGAGCTTTTGTTGCCACTTTGGAAAGATGCATTGTAGATTTTAACCTGTGCTTTTGATGTAATCTTTGAAAGCTTCCAGAGGCCTCCTACAGGGCGCTGGGCTGGTCTGCAAAGTGACAAAACACAGTGACTTAAAATGCCGGAGAGAAGAATCAGAGTCGCAAGGGGCTTCCTGGGGTCAATGATGGGCCAGCAGAGTTGCTGAGTGATGACACGTCTTTTCTCTTCAAATCATCCCAACCACAAATCTACGCTTTTTACAGCAGAAGTTCATTAAGTTTAGTAGCACATGCTATTTTGTGTTAATGAGGCCTGGCCAGTATTACTGCTCACTTAAAAATTGACAAATATAGATGCTGTTAGTGGCTTTACCCTACAAATTCCACTCTGCCCTCCTGCAGGGCTGGGGGCTGTAGGGAGCTCTGCAGACCACCAGGATGTAGTCTCTGCCTTATGGCCAACTCAGTGCACCTCACCCTTTGATGTAACTGTGAAATCTCACAGAACCTTCCTAGGTCAGGCTAAAGAGGAATCATGGCCTCACTACTGCATGTCAAAGGGGTCAGAATTGAGAGGGAGGGTAGAGAAGGTGGAAAACAGAAGCTCTACGCCTTCATTTATGGTGGATATCTGTAATGAGCTCCTCTCTTCATAACTACTGTGCCCTGGTTCCATCCCCAACCCCCAAACTTAAGCCAAACCAGGCACTACCCCAGTTGGTGCAAGTCGTTAATTTCATATAAAACTGACTGGGTTTGCAAAAAATGTGTAAGACACGATTTGTTATCAAAACTTAATCTCTTATAGAATAATTAAGTGTACAGTTTGTTTTGCTGATGAGCAGTTCAGAATGAACTCTATAAAAGCAGAGCTTATGGTATGTCTCTCTCCTCTCAGTTTTATTTTTTATTTTTTTCAAGTTCGACGGCAAGAAAAATTATTCTACAGCCTTCTGAGGAAGAACAAAAGCAGTGAACAAGGCCAGTGTCTACAGATCTGTTAGTGTGCTGGGTCTTGTTCTCTAAAGTAGATGCTGGTTCAGTACAACGGAGACAGCCAGGTGGTCCCAGGGACAGTGCTCGGTGGGAAACACAGAAATTGGGACAGGAAACACAGGTTATATATTACCATATGTCCTGGCATTTTCATCTTTTAAAACATGCCATTAGCTAACAGGCTGTGTAGGGTTTCCTCCCAGGGCACTATATCATCAGCAATATGTAAATGTTGTCTTTGTCAGTTTATTTTTCCAGGTGAAAACTCTTCCTGTCTATGAAAGAAGCCTTTTGTGACTATAGCTCCCTGGTTTGCAATAAAATCAGAAGGGATCAATTTCCCTTAGAAAATGTGCTGTCTAAACTTTAAATCTGAACTCAACTCTTCAGAGCACAGGGCTGATTAACAGGACCCACTTACAGATGCGTCCTTATCTAGGTTTAGAAAGGGATGGTCAGGGGCCTCATCCCTGCACAGGCGTGGAAGGAAGGCTTAGAGCACAGGCGTGGAAGGAAGGCTTAGAGAACATTCGCCTTTCTGTCAACTTCAAACCGCGCTCCCTCATCGGAAGGTAAACACAGACTCTGCTTTGAGCGTATAGAGGATAATTTGTTTCTCTCCTTATAAGTCGTATTTATAGCAACGGTTTTGCATCACACAGTCCACAACTGTTTTATGTAATCCCTTTCCATCAGAGATAAAATTTTCATTAGTGAATATCCAAACTGGGAACCCCTGGTGTCCTTTCACAGACAACCTGGGCAAAGTGACACGGAACAGGACATTATGTTCTAGGAAACAGGACAAAGAGGTTCCAAAGCTAGATGGCCTCCATCATTGCGTGTGTTTTAATTATATTATTATAGATATGTCAGCATCTTAAAGAAAAGCCTCAGAAGTTGACGTCCAGTCCTGGTTATGTAGGAAAACACTCTATTCATTCTGTGATGCGTGTACTGACCCCATGCCACTGTTGCTTTGGCCCGGGCGATGATGTGTGCTCAGGAAAGAGCATGCTAGACTCCTCACTAATCAGGACGCCGGTTCCTCTCCCCTGCTCCCCCTCTGGGCTTCCTTGTGTCCACTAAAAACAGTCGTGCCTCTCAGTTGGGTTTCAGCAGGAGCAGACTCCAGCCAGTGTGTCGGGGGCTCTGACCTCCTGGCATGGACCCCCCCAGGTGTCTGGCTTTTCCTGGTCACTTTGGAATGTACACACTGCCTAGAGATACATGGGAAGGTTGGCCTGAGCCCTGCATGACAGTAAAGCTAAGATAAAATTTCCACAAGCAAATGGCTTTCACAGAATAGAATGGAATGAAAATAGATTGTAACTCAATGCAGCTTTTTAATTAAAAAAAAATAAGATGGTAAATAATGAGTTTGATTGAAGGCTTCAATTTCCACTTGCATTTTTTCACAGAATAGAATGGAATGAAAATAGATTGTAACTCAATGCAGCTTTTTAATTAAAAAAAAAATAAGATGGTAAATAATGAGTTTGATTGAAGGCTTCAATTTCCACTTGCATTTTTTTGTGTAGATGATAACACCTGGTTACAAAGCCGTGCATATAGAATTTAATACAGATAATGTACTGTGTTTTAAAATAATAATCACTGGACATGAACAGTAGGCTATGCTAGGTATGATATACACAACATCTTTTAACCTCAAAAGCCCTCTGAGATTAATAATTTTGCCAGCACTTTCCAAATAAAACTAAAATGTGAGTAGTGTGCTCAAATTCTCCCTAAATGGTACATTGAGTGTGGGATGTGGACTGCACACGTGAGCACTGCCGAGATGCGCAGGGTCAGCAAACACTTCCACCGCACCTGCCCCCATACTGGCCAGCCCCAAAAAAAAAAAAAAAAAAGAAGGAAAGAAAGAAAAGCCTATGAATAATGCCAAACTGTATTCAACAGTGTTTTATGGGTTATGTTGCTCAAATAGATTTTCAAGCATATTAAAATATTTTAATACTTTATTTTTTTTTATTTATTATTTTTTTATTTTGTCAATATACAGTGTAGTTAGTTATTGTGTCCCATCACCAAGACCTCCCTCCCTCCTCCCTCTCCCCTCTCCCACCCAGATGTGTCCCCTCCATTTTCTCGTTGTAAGAAGAGCTTCAAAAAAAAAAAAAAAAAAGTTGAGGTTGTTAAATCTTCCTCTCCCCTCCCCCTGGTTTTTTGTTGTTGTTGTTGTTGATGATGTTGTTGTTGTTGCTGTTTGTTTGTTTTTGTGTAAGTGTGTGTGAGAGTGTGTGTGTGTGTGTGTGTGTGTGTATGTATGTGTGTGAATTGATTCATTCACCTTTAGCTCCCTCCAATAAGTGAAAACATGTGGTATTTCTTTTTCACTGCCTGACTCGGCTTCCTGACAGCTGCTCTAACAACAGCCCAGCTGGATCAGTGAGCACACCCACAGGCAGCCCGCAGATCTCAACTCTCTGCATGGTAGTGTGACTTCCAGAGTGTTGCTTCCCTGCTCTGTGCCTTTATTTCCTCACCCATAAAATGGGCATCATGACAGTGCCTGCTTTTCAGGTTTGCTGTCCAGTGGAGGAAAAGCACTGAGAACTCTGGCCATGCCTGGCAATTGCTCAGAAAAGTTAGGTATGATCATGCTCAAAAGGAAAGGGAAGCAAAACTACCGCATGTGGCTTTGTGGATTGTGTAGAAAACTTCTCCAAGTCCATTTTATTAGTATGCACACTGCTTTGCATTTTTAAGGATTTCCATGCAAATTACCTAAGGGACTAGTATGTACCACAGGTCGCCCACAGACTTGTTTTCACCACTTGGGCTTTATGCCTTGGGTTGGGGCAATGAGACCTGTTCTCTGTTTCAAGCAACTGACAGACAGTGTTGAGAACAGAAAAGCCACAGTCGAGTCTGGAACGTGTGTGAAGAAAGAAATACACACAGAAGGAACGGGCCGGGAAAAGCACTGAGCCCCCAGCCTGCTGGCGAGGGTGGTTTCTACGTGAGTCCCGAGGTGCAGGAGGAGCTCATAGGCCAGCCACTGTGCCAGGTTGGTGGTCTGGAAAGGGACATGGAGATGGCTATGAGGGCCAACACTGATGAGAGGAAGGAGAGGAAGAAGGGCTGGGTGGAGGGATGAGTCAACCTGTGATGCAGACCCCAAACCTCAGCCAGCTCGGAGGGCAGCTCTGGGAATGTGTTTCTCATCAGAGAGGCTGGCATGGGGACTGAGCCCTGCATTTCGTGCACAGGAGGCAGGCTGCCGGGGAAGGGCATGGTCTCCCAGACCAGGCACCCCTCAGCAAGCTGACGGCAAGACTGGCGGACAAGTTCTGCCCTGCTAGGGTGCCTGGGAGGTCAATGCATCCCAGGGTCCACCACATCCCACCCCTGCACCACCCAGATCTGTTTCTGTCTGTGCATCGACGAACAGCTCTTCCAGTGTTCTGATGGCCTCTCTATTACTCTGGGAACATGTAGGAGAGGAAGATCAGGAGGATGGATGAGAGACCCTGCCCCTGCAGCTGTATGTTGATTGATAACCACGCCCCTCCCCCATCCATTCAAGGTCCCCACACTCTCAGCACCCGCATCTGTTGGCCTTGGTGGTTTACTTGCTGGCGTGACACAGATCCTCGTTCCCGAGGGGCATGAGCGCCTGGTCACTGTGCTCTTCCCAGGTGGCAATGCTACACCTTTCCATTTAGAGTCAAAATTGGGCAAGAGAGCACCCAGAGGTGCCCACGTAGATGTCCTGAGTTCCATGCATAGTCCTCTCCCTCGCATTACTTCACGGCTGCTCTTCCTCCTCCTGCTGTGCAGAGTCAATGGTACCTGCTAAGATGGTGATAAATCTCTTGCCTGCTGGCCCTGAACGCAAGAAACCCAAATTGTCCTGGAAGCTTATAATTCATTGGGATTCTCACTTTGTCCCTTGGCTAAAGTGTGCCCTCTTTGGGGACAAGGACCTTTAACTTTATAGAGCCCAGGGTTGTGGGAATGAGTTGTGGTGAGGGATAGAGAGCTCATACCCCTCGATAGCCACACTCATGCATTCTGCCTATCGGTGGCAGAGTGATACTATGTAAAGATCTTTGGTTTAAAATAGACACTGCTCTGGAGGGTGGCACCCCATCCTCACTGTGTGTATTAGTCCATTTCTGTTGCTTTTAACAAAATACCCCAAACTGGTAATTTATAAACAGACAGTGTTGATTGTTTACAGCTTTGGAGGTTAGAAAGTCCAAAGTCCAGGACGTACCTCTGGTGAGGGCCTTCTTTGGTGGTGACTTCAGTGACACAGGGTGTCACATGGTAAGAATGGTGAAGCAGAGAGACAGCTAACTCCTCACTACTTTTTTTAAAGTTCTCAGAACCATGCCCATGACCACCATTAACCCATCAATGGATTAATCCATTTACTTGGGCATGGTCCTAAATATCTAATCACCTCTTTGAGGCCCCCACCATGGCCACTTTGCTCATGTATCTGTCATGTCTGTGTGGTGACAGGCATTATCTGAGGGAAACTCATGCCAGCGGGCCAGGTCATTCTTCCTACTGTTTGCTTTAGTGTCTCTTCCATGGGGAATGCTTTCTGACGGGAATTAAATGTACTACATAGATCTTCAAATTTTATGCCCACTCCCATAATCCATGCCCACGCCTCTGCCACAGACCTTCTTCCCTGATCCTCCAACCTCCCCTCCAGGTTTGACCAGTGGCTAGTTCATCAGCCACGGCCATGGCTGCATCTACGAGGATACTTCAAAACGCTCATGTTAAAATAGAATTAAAAGATAATATGAATCTTTCCATGGACGTTTTGAAGACCCCTTGCATGTATGTTTGGGCAACTTCTTTTTCCACAAAGAGGAGATGACCAAGTTTGTTGCTGAAGCTCTTCCTATTGAATTAATTTCCTCTTGGGAGTCTTTTTTCAAATCCGCTCCCAAACGAGTATGGAATGCAGCTGCTGTCTGTTTTTGGCTTAGACTCAGGAACCAATGAGTTAGATGGAGCCAGGAGCCCATCTGGGATGCTGTGCTCTCTTACCATCCCAATAACCCTCTGTGGGGCAGGACCCTGGGATGTTACTTGAACTTTGCTAGTTATTGAGAAAAACGCTACACCTGGGCACCAGCACGTTGCCTCTATTGCTACAGGGACCCATCTTCTCCATTGCTACCAGTGAGAGACACCCTAAATCACCACCTCTGTTATCAACCCGGGCCTGCAGGTGAGAGTCACCACTGAACGTGTGCCTAGGTGTGAAGGAATCAAATCTACCGATTTCCCCAGCATCCCTGCCTTTCTTTCCTGTCCAGTTCAAATCATCCAAACACTCTTTTTTTCAGTTTTGAGAAGAGACTGTTGGTCCACAGTGTAGCAAATAACTTTGACTGATGTTTGTGACCTTCTCAGCTTTGGAACTGGACAGATCCTCTAGCTTCCCTGGAAATGTGGTGGGTTACCTGGTGTATGTCCTCAATCCATTCCAGCATGCCCACTTTCTAAGCCTTTTATTCCTCCCCTCCATGACCTGCCACAGAAATTCTGGCATCTCAGCTCTTTGCAGACAAAGCCCTTGCTTTGGCCAGGCCTCTGCGAGCAATTCCAGTAGCAAGTTTGTGCAATACTTTGGGGTCCTTGAAAAGGTGGTAAATCTTGTTATAGTGAGAACACTCCCCAGCCAATATGCTCCTCCACTTAAGTTTTATGTTCTAGCCCCCTCAATTAAGCTCCTGCAGAGTCCAACCCAGCTGGCCAGGCCTTGGAAATCCTTTGGCATTTAGTCTCTTTAATCCTATATTAGTTTCCTGTGGATGCTGTAACAAATTCCATAAGCTGGGTGGCTTAAAACAACAGCTATTTACTTGTAAATAGTTCAGCAAGGTGCTCTCACTGCAAGACTGTGGGCAGAAACATTGGTGTTCATTACTCCAGCCTCTGCCTCATTGTCCCCTGGTCTTCTCCTTGTGTGTTTCTGTCTTCACGTGACGTTTCTTCTTTTAAGAATATCAGTGATATTGGATTAGTACCCACCCTAATGATCTCACCTTAATCTAATTTCATCTACAAAGACCCAATTTTCAAATAAGTTCACATTTACAGGTAATGGGGGTAGGATTTGAGCATATCTTCTTGAGGAACACAACTCTATCCATGAAATCTTCTCTAAAAATATCCTCCGGTGAATTATTCTACAAATTAACTCTAGTCACAGGCCCAGTGGGTGGGATGCAGTGTAGTGGAATGTCCTGAAGGGGAGTCTTAGACCAAATTGAGCTGCTGCAACAATACTCTAGACTGGGTACATTATAAATTACAGACATTTATTTTTCACAGTTCTGGTGGCTGGAAATCCAAGATCAAGGCATGGCAGATTTGGTGTCTGATGAGGACCTGCTTCCTGGTTCATAGATGGTGACTTCTCACTGTAATTTGCCATGGTGGAAGGGCTGCAGGAACTCTATGGGGCCTCTTTTATAAAGACATTAATCCTAATCATGAGAGCTCCACCCTCATGATCTAACCACCTCCCAAAGGCCCCACCTCCTAATACCATCACCTTGAAAGTTAGAATTTTAACATGAATTTTTGGGGGATGCAAACATTCAGACCATGCAGGGGGCACCAGTTGCCTCATGGGGGAGGGGCTTCTGCATTGTTCTCCAGCACAGGCAGATTTGCTGCCTCATACTCGGGGATGATTTTGTAGTTTGAAGGTTTGGAGGCATCTGAGGAGTCAAAATGTGTGGAAGCATTTTCCAGGATGCATCTCGCTTATGGGGCAGGAGTCCATCCTTCTCCAACTGGGGTCCTGGCACTTGCAGAACAAACCAGCTGGTTGGGCATTTGCACTTTTTGTCAGTTCAGCCACTATTATGTCCCAGACTTGGTCTTTTGCATTTTTTTCTGCCCATTCCCTTCAAGAGATGAGAAAGTCTTTACATACAGCCAAAGAATTGATGAATTACTGCGTGAGTAAGTTAAATGGTGAACTTAATTTTAAAATATTACTGAAAATATATTGTCAGATATTAAATCTGTCTGGTAATATTAAATTAATATTCCATTACCCAAGAAGTCAGCTTCTTTTCCTAATCTCTCAAATTCTATCTAGAGATTATCTCTTCATTCAACTAATAAAGTGCTTGTCTCACTAGCTCCAGCCTTCTAAGAGTGAGAAAATTTGTTCTTCATGTTTGAGACTCTTAATTGAGAGATGAATTACTCATCAGTGGATGTCTGCCATATAGCAAACCATGCAAATCTGGAGATCTTGGAAAGGGTTTTCAGTAATTTTAAATGAGAGGAAGGCTCCTTATCTTTTGAAAAGGATAATTACCTTCAAAGAGGAAACAAATTCTCCTCCAACAATAAATAGCATTAGTTCTTTTCTCCTGTGAGGAGATTTGCCTAGAAATTTGGAGGTGTCAAAACTAATCCCACGCAAAGCAATTGGGGAATTCCCAGAGTAAGCTGAGAAGAGGCTCAAGGCTACACGATGGCTTATTTCATCAGCTGTGTCCTCGTGCAAGCAGGTACTTAATTCCACCCTTTGTGTTTCTGATGGATATCAGTTCTCCTTAGATGAATTCCAGCTAATATCCTCCTTCTCAGTTCAAATCCAAAGTCTCTTAAGTGGACAAGAACAGACTGAAACAAGAGCTGATTAAATTCATCTCAGGATTTCCGAGTAGTGAATCTGCAACCCCTTGGGCGAGTTTTTGTATGCAAATGGGCACACGCACACACGTGCACTCCCTTACAATAGGGCACGTGTTACCAGTGGAGGACACTTTAGAATGGCACGTCTAAGCATGATGGCCTCGTAAGCTGCTCTAGAGCCGGGTGAAAGTCAATAATGCAACTGAGTCATCACACCAGACTTGCAGCTATTCTTCTGATCATGTCTTCTGTCTCTCATACTATCAATATACTAAAAGTTTTGAGTCTAAGATGAGGGAAGCGGCAGGAATTTTCTCACGGAAGGGACTTTCTCTAGGATGGTCCATCTCGGCAGTGACAGCCTCAGCTGGAAGCTGCACCTCACCTTACCCCAAGCAATTCACACCTACAGGACCTCCTGTGGTCCATACTATGTTTACCCCCATTGTGCAGAAGAAAGAAGGGAGTGTGAAGAGGTCGCATAACTTGCTCCAAACCCCAGAGCCTGTGGCTGCAGAAGGACGCAGTGCAGACATCAGGAACACGTCGCGCAGGCTGTCCCCCTAGGAGGACGCCCTCTGCAGACAGGTTTCAGACCCCTCAGCACCGCGCGGGATCGGGGAGGAGGCGGGAGGACGCGAGATCCCCCCCGCCACGGCCACCCTGTCGGGCGCATGGCTGCCCTCCCTCCGTCCCCTTCCTCTCTCCCAGACGAGGCAGGAACAACTTATGTATCCGCAGGTGGCCGACGTCACACACCTGTCCCCGGCGCACCCTGGCTCCGCTGCCCTCCCGGCTGCTGTCCACGAGGGGAAGGTCCTCTTTTGCTGTCGCTCATGAGCAGCGGTCACAGAGCACGTTCTCACTGGCCGCGGTGACAGGATCTGCCGCACGCTGGCTCTGGACAGCGCTTACCCCGGGTGGCCGAGGGACCATTAACTGCGGCAGGTCGACTCGGTTCTCTTGAGGGGTCTTCAGTAAAGGGAAGGGGTGATATTTGAAGTTGCTTTTTTCCTTTTTCTTTTTTATCTGTTAACTGCCTGGGACTTCGCGTACAGCCGCGCTTTCTCCCCGGGCAGCAGGTGGCTGCGGTGTCCCCTCTACCTGCGACAGAGCCCTCGTGTGAGGCTGTTCGATGTCCGCCCTGCGAGGCCTCCTTCTGGATTTAAAACCACAGCTCTCACCTCTTTGCTCAGTAAGCAATGACGATAACGGGGTAAGGGGATCACCAAGCGTTGGATTCCAAAGAGGGACTTGCTAGTCCTGTGACAATGGGACGGTCCAGGCGACGGGAAGGAGAGCAGGTTTTGTGTAAGGCGTTGCACGGTGCTGTGGGTGTTTGAGACAGACCCAGGTTCAAGGAGACCATGATTACTCTAGTGAGTCGGTGCAGGGTTTTTCCAAAGTGAAAAACACACACACACACACACACACACACACACACACACACACACACACACACACACTCACACTAAATTAACTCAATTACAGCACCCGCTAGCTAAATTAACCCAACTGTAAATATAAAAACAAAATAGATGGCTAGCTTTATGTTTAAATTAGATTACAATCAGAATATGCTCACAATTTTAAAGTAAAATAAAAATTATTTTTAAAACAAATTTTCTTCCATTTTTTTCCCTTTGTGTCTTTTTCTTTTTTTCCTTTTTTTAACCTCCAAAAGTGGCCAATTTGCCCTTACAATAGAAATCAAATGCATCTTTGAACATCTAAATTTACTTTAAACTGATTCTGCAGAATGAAGGCCTCTCTACCCTTATAGAAGCAATATTCCTACGTCTTTTTCTTTTTTTGATTCCTTAAAAGTGCTTATCAAGATGAATGAGAACAGTGCTGTGTAATTTCAAAGATGAAATTGCTTTTCTCTCCAGCTTTCCCTCAGTGTTTTCAAGGTCACCCATAACAAGGAGTTAGTGATCGCCCAGGCCTTCTCCTGGGTCCTGTGTCAGGTCACACTCTGCCTCCGACGGAAGGAGAAGGATGCCTTTAGAAGTGTTCTGTTTCATTTTTCCTCTCAGAAGAGGGTGTGAAATTCCTAGTCATTCGCACATTTGTTGGGAAAGCTGAAGTGTTGGGAGGTTTAATAACATGCCCTGCCCCATGTCCACAGCACAATTTTCATGGCTGCAGGCACTCGACTGCCTGAGTTAGCAAGTGACCCATCCTCTGAGTGTCAGGGAGCAAAGTCCAGGGACACAGCCCAGTGACCAGAGCCCTGCAAAGCAGCTATGCTCTATAGATGTGTAACGCTAGATGGGGCACAAGACCACACCAAAACTGTGCACTGTTTGAGTTAAAATTTAACAAAATAGCAAAACAATATGTTCTGCTTTTTCTACCCAATACCCAGAAGCACACCAGGACTTGTAGATTTAATCCGAGGAGCTGTATTTGACACTTTATCAACTGCCTAAATACTCTCGGGTATGCAATATGGTCAGCAGAGCTCCAAACCACCAAAATGTTCTGGTATTTGCTCCTTTACAGAAAACAAAACAAAACAAACAACAACAACAACAAGAAAAAACATGTCTTGGTGACCACTTACAAGCGAGGAATCAGTAGCTCAACACATGATTTCTCTTAGAATAAAATGATTACCATAAACTTTTATAAACTTTTAAAGTTTATAAAATGATTTTATAAACTTTTAAAGTTACTCAGAAATATTGAAAAATAAGTTGTCTGTTGAATAATAATCTTATAAAAATCAGGGGAATTATGGCTCAGAGGGACAATTATTTTGCTTACTAACACAAAATTCCTCTTTTTACACATTAGTAACAACATTTATAAAACCTTAAAGGAAAATGATTGACAGTGAGTAGGTTGATATTAAAATACTCAGAATATTTATTTGAAGTCAAAGCGGGAACAGTTCTTCAGCAATACAATGGGAAATGACACACTGCTTAGTACAGCAAGCATCAATTGTAGGATGGCATGAGATTTAGAATTAAGTTCTCTAATTCTGGGTTCCTTGTGATTTCTTGAGATTTTGTGAAGAAAGCAATAGTGCGTGTTACTGTTTAGTGATGCTCAGTTAATGGCAACTGCTTTATTTGCAATATTCAAATGTTATAATCAAAGCACTTAGGGAAACTACTTACAGAACTAGACTTTTAAAGACAAGCAAAGCTATGATTGATGGTCTACTGTCCTGACCTTCATCCTGTTTTGCATAAACTTTTTTCACAGGTTGAACTGGTTCGATATATATATTTTAAATTCCATCTTTATCTCCCAAGCTTTCAATAAGTTTTGGGACATCATGAAGGGATGTAACTTTTACAAGAAACTCCAGGTGGGAAAGCATATTGAAACAAAATGTAAAAACACAGCAATATAACTTTCTATCAATTTATAACTATGTAGTCTCTAAGGCTATAGCAGCTATTTTTTTCCTCGTCTATTATGCATGCACATCTGGCAAATTGCTACCAGGAATATGATTATGATTTGGCCAGAACCTTGCCTATAGTTAGGGCTTTTTATTTTTTTTTATTTTTATTTTTTTTTACAGAAAGAGTAAAAATATCTGTTTTCATAGTTATCTTTTTTGAAAGTTTTAATGACAGTTTAAATAACAAAGTGCTTTCAAACACAGTAATATTTATTCACATTTCCTGTGTAAGCCAAAGAGAGGTTAAGTAATTTTCACAAAGAGTTTAAGTAATATTTTCCTAAACAAATATCTACCTTGTGGTAGAGCTGGTCAAAAGCAGTTGACAAAAGCTGAGGGAGGCAGGAGCATGTGCAGTTGACAACTATGCAATTGCACTGCACGCGAGAGCTCACCAGTCCCTTCAAGGACTGCATCCATAGGGCTGGGAAGCTACCCTTCTTTTCGGGAATGCTTCTCGCTAATTTTCAAACAATTCTTCCAGCGCTGAAGTTTGGGGCTCCTGAGACATCTACTTCATAGAGCCCATTCTTATAAGATTTTAATGTGATTTAAATGAACCTGAATATAACTGTGAACAAATTTATAACCCATTAAAATGTTATAGCAAAAGGAATTTCAATTTAAAGCAGGACTTCTAATTACTTTAATGTTAATGACAAACCATGTAGATGCCCTGTTGTTTTTCCCAGTCTTGTTATTGCTTGTGACTTGTATAATCTGTTTTTAGAATATTCTTAGTTTACAATTCTATGTACTCCAACTAACATTTTAAGTTTACTGACTACCTGCATTTGTTCCTCTTCTGGGACCCATCAGTGCTATGCAGGACACTTCCCTACTTTTTCACTAAAAGTATTTTTGATTGAAAATCGAATGCTGTGAGCGTGGAAGCTGCGTGTGGCTGAGGTTAGGGTCTGTGCAGAAATCCCCTCTCAAACCCTTTTTCACGTTCCCGTCCCACATAGGTTTTCCATTCCCAGAACGGAATCCTCAGATTAGAACACATCACACTTGTCTCAATTCTAGTGGAGTATTTTAGAATCAATTATAGAGAATTTAATATTTCTCCCTCCAAGGGATATGTTTTCTCTTTTACCATAAAACTTCTACCTCAAGACTTTAAGAAATTGCTGTTTTTTAGAGTTCAGTGTTATTTTTTCCTTCCAGATTTGAAAATTTACATTCAAAAGACTTAAAAAAAGTATAAGAAGTGGAGTTTTGCTGGTTATTTTTTTAATCAGAATCACACAGTCCAGGGAGGTTATTCAGGAAACACTCACAGGCCCACAGGCTTCCTCAGCAACGCCATCAAATGCGGTGTTATACACACAGACGTCTGACTGTAGCGCTTACAGCGACAAAGCTAAGCTAGTGAAAGGAGAGAGTGTTTTTTCTTTAATTCTCATCTGTTTCTTCCAATTAAAATCATTTCTTCCCTGTTTATAAAACCCCTACTTCCCTGCTCATAGTAAAGTGCAGGTCAGAAGTATAACAAGTGGAAAGAAAAAATTAAAAGCAAAACAAGTGTCCCAGTCAGAAGTGTCCATCATTATGTTTGGTGCATGACACACTTAATAGTCTATACAAATAGACACCAACAAAAAGGATTGTAATATTTACGATTTAAAATACATTTATTTAATAATGTATCACATATATCTTTCAGGAAGATTAAAGCAAAATTATAACTTCATTTCAGTTTCTGTGTATGGCTGCATTTTATGGATGTTACAAAATTTAACTTAGTTAGCAAATCACTTATCAATGCATATTTATTAGATTATGATTTCTCATATTTTAACCAACATCGCAATATAATTTATTGTGTATATTTTGTTAAAATACATTTTCAAAAGGACAATTCCTTAGTCTTTGTTTTTCAACATTTCATACCTCTGAAACCATGTTCCATAAAGCAATAGAAATCTGTATCCCCATTAGGCATGCTATGTGCTAGTTTTCAATAGATGACATATGTGTCTGGGCATCTCTAGTACTTGCTCCGTGCCCACCACATACTGGAGTGTGATAAATACTGTTGAATGAATTAATTTATCCTTAACTTTATTAATGCATTTATCACCCTTTTAACCTTGACTAACGTGAGAAGGAAAACACATCTCCTTGTTTTAATTTGCATTTGTTTAATTACCTCTGAGGCTGATTGTCTTTCCACAATGCTTTGTTCATGTGTATGTTTATTTTTTCTCTCGTGAATTACCTGGTGATGTTCTTTCCTCATTTCCTGTTAATGTTATTGACATAGAGCTTTCTTTTTGTTTAATTGTAAAAATAATTTAGAAACTAGTCAGTAAAACTTTTTTTTTTCAATTACTTGCTTGTCTTTTAATTGGTTTAGTTGCTTTTTACCATAGGTAAATATGATATCTTTCTCCATATTTATTTTTATTTGGAGGAGGTAATACTTCTGGGTCTTTACTAGACAACCCATCTCTGTTCTAAGAGCGTACTTTTTTTCATTATTTCAACAAACAATGATTGAGTTACAATGTGTGCCAAACCCATTTTTTTCTTTTTCTTCTTCTTTTTTTTTGGAATATACAATGTAAAATTTTAGAACATAAAACATAAAATTCGTGAGTTTTCATATGGAATATTTTTCATTTAAGGAATGAGGATGTTTCTAAATGTCTTTCTTTTAAAAATACTAGTCAGTTGAATGAACATTGTTTATTGAAAACCCAACTTTTCCCCAGAGTTGAATGGTCATCCCTGTCAAATATTAGATTTGCATATAAAACTGAACACATTTTAGACCCTTAATTCTATTCTTTTTATCTCATCATCTATTGCTGTGCCCATTCCATACCATAATTTTTTTTTTTTCCTTTTTGTCTTTTTTTTTCGTGACTGGCACCGGATCGCAACCCTCAGTGTCGCGCCCGTACCGGACCGGGACCGGCAACGGGATAGCAACCCTCGGTGTTGCGCCCGCACCTCGCTCAGCCAGTGAGCGGCCGGTCTGTATGTGGGATCCGAACCCTCGGCGGGAGCGCCACCACGCTCCCAAGCGGCGCACTGTAGCAGTGCGCCACCAGGCTGGCCCCATACCATAATATTTTAATTACTTAGCTTAAAATTGCACTTTATTATCTGGTAAGTCATGCGATCCTTTTTAAACTTCCTTTTATAATTCTCTTTTCTAGTTTTGTATGTGTATTTGCTGGATAAGCTTTAGAGTTATTTTTGTTGTGTTCTAAAAATGCCAGAACATTGTGTTAAGATGTCATTGGCTTTATGAATTAGATCGGGAAGACTACCTTCCTATCTTAATGAAATGCAAACTTCTCATTGAAGAAACAGGTAGGTTTTCCAATATATTCATCACACGTCTGTACACATGACATAACTTTTAAATTGTATTTCAGCAAAATATAGGAAGACAAAACTGAGATAGAAATATTATATTTTCCACTTATAGAAAAACAAGATCACCCAGCTTTTAGGCATTCTGCCCTGACCACAGCCTCCGTGTACCTTCAGAAATATTAAGTTGTAAAGCTGAAGAGAGGACACAGACCCACCTTTCCTTTATCTCAAGAAAATTCCATTTTTAATTCATCATTTATGAATTAATGTGATGGTCCACTACATTTTGTGATCTTATGGGTCTGAGGCTCTGATAACCTCTTGGGAGAAATGGAGTTTCATCCATCCGTTGCCTGCTGGTCATAGCAGTGCTCCTGTTCATTTAGTGGAAAATAGGTCTTTGTACTTCAAGTGCTGCCTCCCCCCACTCATGCTCTGTTATTCTTTTGTCTCTTGGCTACATCATTGTGCATGCTTTGAATAAATCATTGCTCTGTCTTTACATTTAATGCAAAAATTCCTAATGCATTTGGCCCGGGCCCATATACAACCTTTCCATTTTGAATCTCCTGTGGCAGCACAGCGCTATGACCTACGGACTTCCACTATGACTCATTTACAAGGGAAAACGGGAGGCAGAGGGGCACGAATGAGTTCACGCCACTACCACGTCCTGGAGCCTAGAAGCAAACCCATCAGCAGGACCCAGAACCCCCTCATCTAACAGCTAACCATGCAGCTTCCACTATTTCCTGCATTGATGAAGTATCACACCTGTCTCTGAGACAGAGATAACACAATGCTACAGCGAATCAGGGAGGAAAAGGTGACTTTGATGAAGTTGTTTGGTGGGGAAAAAACATTTCCATGACGCTTCCCCTGTGTACCTCCAATTTGTCCACCCACTGGGTGAATGGACATTAAGGCGCTATGGCTGACCAGGCCAAGGCCAGCGTCCTTGGAGGACTGATTAGCTCTCACCAGCGTCCTGTCTTCCCCTTCCTGGGTCATGCCCATGGCTGCTGCACTGAGTTCCAGCTGGTGGACTCTGCAGGGAAGCCGTGCCTGCCGTACCCACTCTGGCTCCTACAATCTCCCTCAGATGACTCCCATGCTTTCCTTTCCGTTGACTGACAGAAAAGCCCCACAAGCTTGAGCACCACTCGCTGAAGGTGGTTGTTTTAGTCTGTTTTGTGTTGCTATAACAGAACTACCCGAGACTGAGCAATTCATAAGGAAAACAGGTTTATTTGGCTTGCGATTCTGGGACAGCTGCATCTGGCATGGGCCTCAGGCTCCTTCAACTCATGGCGGAAAGTGGCAGGGAGCCTGTGGATATGAGCAGATCACATGACGAGAGGAAGCAAGAGAGAGAAGGTGCCAGGGTCTTTTTAAGCAACCAGCTCTATCAGGAACTAATAGAGCGAGAACTCACTCATTAACCCCCCCTCCATCAGGGAGAGCATTAATGCATTCATGAGGGATCCACCCCCATGACTCAATCAGTTTCCAACACTGCCACATTGGGGATCAGATTTCCACAAGTTTTGGAGGGGACAACACATCCAAACTCCATCAGTGGTGGTCTCTGAATCGCTGCTTGGAGGACTGGCGGCTACCAGTCAGGATCACCTGTTTGGGATTTTACCCAGAAAGAAGTCAACTGCTTTTATTGCATTTGACCTGTTATGCATTTTGGGCTTGTGACATCAGCTAATGTTTCTAATTTGTTTACTTACATGTCCTGCTTTTTAACAATCCATGTGAAAGATGATTTAAAAAACACGTAAGTATGGCATGTTAAAATACATTTCGTATAAATGAGAAACTGTAAGCAGGATGAGGACAGAGACAGGAAACGAGGATGGAACCAGGAATGAGGCTGACTTGAATTATGCAGGACGTGACTCACATTCTCTGGCTTAGGGCACAAGTTTGACTCCATGCTGGAAGGGGTGGAAGGAAAAGCGAAGCAGAGTCAATAACAGAGGTGGAACAGAAGCACCCTCATGCGTCCTGCATCACTTAATCACATGGATTCTAATGAGAAAAGTCTGATTAGGCGATTCTGTCTCTGTGCGAACAGTATAGGGTACTCACACGGCCCTACATGGTATGGCCCGCTGCGCACCTGGGCTGTGTGGTATAGCCCCCTACCCACCTACGCTGTTTTGTACAGCCTCTTACACACCTAGGATGTGTGGTGTAGCCTGCCACACACCTGGGCTGTATGGCGTAGCCATTATGATCTTATGGGACCACTGTCATGTGTGCAATCTGTCCTTGACCCAAACGTTGTTGTGCGGTACATGACTGTATTGATAATGACAATAATCTACGTGGGTCCAGACTGGAGGGAGCCAGTGAAGGACCCCTCTCCACTCCTTCAGGTAGACGCAGACACAGACGGTACTGAGGCAGGTCAGAGACAGGCTCAGGTGCAGTGGCTGACACATACGGTCTGTAGATGCCTTCAGGTCCCATGTGCTCTCACCGTGCAGCAGTGCGCGGAGCCGCTCCGTCCCACTCCTTCCCTGTTATCCCCGGGCTGCCTGTCCCCTCGACTCTACCTCTCAGCTGCCTGTCCCCTCGACTCCACCTCTCAGCTGCCTGTCCCCTCGACTCCACCTCTCAGCTGCCTGTGCCGCTGTCAGCCTTTCCTTCCCTCCCCAGACACCTCCTTCCTTCTTCTCTGTGACTCGCCCCACGCCCTGAGTACCGGTGGCTCTGACTCCTCCTGTCCCATGAACGGGGTCTCCCTGCCCGGGTCACTCCCTGAATGATGCGTCCTGAGCCTCCGTCTCCACCCCTGTTCCCTGCTCCTCTACCCAGCAGGCTTCTGGCTGTCCCCTCCGTGCCTGACCTGCTAACCTGACACATCCCATGTCCAGAACCAGGTCACCCCACTCCACATTCCTCCTCAGGGCTCCGCCACCACCAGCTGCTGGGACCCGAGCTGCAGGAGCCTCCCCGCCCCCGGCGCGCGTCCCCTCCGCCGCGCACAGCCCCGCCGACCCCGCAGGGCGACTCTCCGGTCTCTCTCCTCCGGAGGCCGCGCACAACTCTGGCCGCACCGGGCCTGCCCGTCCAGCGCCTTCCTCCAGCCCCTCCCCGGCTCCACGCTCCACGACTCACTCCGGGTCCCTGCGGAGACCCCGGGCTGCGACCCCCGCGCTTCGTCCCGTCCCCTTTGCCATCACAGCTCGCATCTCTTGTGGGTACCCGCGCTCCAGCGCTGTTCAAACGCTCTCCGTTATTAGCCCAGGCATCCTCCAGGTAGCTGTACCAGGTAGACAGCGTAGTCATCCCCACGCGACAGCGAGGGGACTAAGTGCGACTGGACTAAGTGCGGCCTTCCCTCGCAGTGTTCTGGGCTCGCAGCACCCTGTCCTCGTGCGTCCGGGCCTCACAGGTGAGTCCCCACCTGCGGTTCACACGTAAGCGTCACACGACCTGCTCTGTAAGGGCACACGGTGCACTCCAACCTGCCACAGCCTTCCACGAGCCTCTGCGACTCGGCTGGAGGAAGCTCCCCGAGGACAAGGCCGTGGCTGTCTTTCCTCAGGTGAATTTTCCACAGGTGGCATAATTTTGGCACATAGAAGGCATTCATTAAATATTTCCTTCAAAAATGAGCAAACATGACTGTATAAAACAGGTGAGTCTCAGTCACTTCAGAAAGTAGACATTTTATGGCATTCTGCAAATGTATAAAAATTGAGTTGTGTTTTCTCTTCACTAATAGTCACTAAGATGCATGTAATGAATTGAAGCAAAAGTATGTAGCTCAATGAAATTATGTGAATGAATAATACATATGCATAAAGAACACTTCATTTATGAAGTTTTGATTGTTATACATGGAAATTCAAACCTTCTGGTTATGACACTTCCATTATAGATTTATATTACTCTACACCGTTAATCTCTACATTCTAGAATTTTAAAATCTGTCTAACTATATATCTAACTATAGCACATGCCCTGCGTCGTGGATATTGTACTGTAGGGTTTCATTTAATCAGTTTTAATAAATGATATGGAATATTTGGAAATAAGTTATAATCCCGTAAATGACCTTTTGACTACATGGGGAGAACCATCTTGCCTTACCTTCACTCTATTTAGATTTTTAAAAACCAAAACAAACAAATAAACAAAAAGCAAACAAAACAGCCCAGAGAAGTTCAATAATCTGCTTCAGCCTGAATACTGGCACCAAAGCATTCAGCAATTTTCTCACTCCTAGTACATACATATGTATACATTTATACCTTCATTATCTATCTCAATGTAATTTGTTTGGAGAAGCAAGGGAAATAAATATACAAACTAAAATATTTTTATTATTGTGTAAAGAATATAAACTCAGTGGAGAAAACTTTAAAATATAGAACAAAGTAAAAAATACCTATAATTCTATTACTTAGAAGAAATTCCAATATATTTTTGGAATATTTTATGCTGGTCTTTTTATTTTGAACATATTATTATAATTGATGTTTTGGCAGTTTGAAAATTGATTTTCCTGTTAATATTATAATAGTTATTTCCCAGTTTAATAAATATTATTGGTAAACATAATTTTAATGTTTATACACTATGTCATTGCATGAATACATGGTTGTTTTTATTAACAAATTATATATGATTTTAGATGTGCATCAGTACCTAGATGGGTTTTTGTTTCTATTATATTTAATATAATTTCCCCAGGATCAATTTATAAAATGGAAGGACTAGGTTAAAGTTCTTTGTGTTTCTTTGTCCATAGATATAAATTAATTTCCCATGTCATTATACCAATGTATAAGAGCAGAGGTTAAAAGGGGAATCTTACCCCACACCTTAAATGAAAAATGTTTCACAATGTGTTCGAAATATATTTTGAAAAATTAAAAAATAGTTTAACTACAGCACATGCCCTTTGTCCTCGATGTTATACTGCTGGGTTTCATTTAATCAGTTTTAATAAATGGTACGGAATATTTTGTAAAGTAGTAATAATCCCATAAAGGATCTTTTGACGATATGGGGAGAAAATTAGCTTTGAGACCTCTCCTCTCCCCACCTCTACCCCAATATAAAAGGAAAATTTGTTCTTATTAATACAAATTGTGGAACATTCAAACATTCAATGGTTCCACATTGGTGATGAAACCTGCTTATGGCCAGCCACCATCCAGTTTTTGTGTATTATCTATTTTTGGAAATGTTCATATTAAAGATTAAGGATTCCAGAAATTTGTTTCAGATATACTCTCTCTCTCTCTCTCTCTCTCTCTCTCTCTCTCTCTCTCTCTCTCTCTCTCTCTCGTTAGGACACCGAAAGTCTTCAGAACTAAAGTATTGTAATATTACCCTGCCACCTAGGGGTATTACCAAAGAAATTTATGCATGCATAGTTAAGAGAAGTTTAGTGTGTTGGCCAAAATGTAAAAATTCGGTTACTAAAGCATATAAATAACATCCACCATTAAGTTTTTTTTTTTCAATTTTGTTATATCTTTCAATATAGTCTGTGTTCTTAAAACCACATGAGGATGGGGTGATGAAAATTAGTAAGAATTCCCCCTTTTAGGACTGGGGATTTTAAAGCAAAGACAATAAAGACTGGGCATTAACATGTGGTGGTCCCATTAGTGATAATATGTTTTCTCAAGCTCTCAAAGCCCTTTGTGTATTATTTCTCACTTATGATAGTTTAAAGCACTTAGAAGACAAATCTCTGTTTAGGACATGGTCAGTTGTCCACTGCCTTGGAGCTGGGTGGTGAGTCTACGTTATAGTATAAATGCATGGTCTGATTGATCAAATGATTTATGCCATTGAAAGTGAATTGTTGACTTGCTGTGTCTGTCTTTAGACTGTGCCCCCCAAACCTTTCTTGTTCCCTGAAAATAAGATATCCTTGATGAAATGTACTAAAATGAGAAATCTAAATATTCATTACCGATAGTATCTACATACTCTGTAGATATGGGACTTTTGGCTTGAAGGATCTAAGAATTAAGACAGATTTAAGGAGATACAGGACAGATATCAGAATTCTTGGAGAAGCACACTTTACCATTATTTAAAATTAATGGAGTTTGTGAACTAAGTTGTGTTTCAAAAATGCTTACTTTCTGAGTCACCACAATTTCCCCTCATCCTGGAAGTTGAGGCACTACAGGAAAGGGATGTCATCGCATCTCACATGGCCATTTGTCACTGACCTGCTATCTCAACTTTGTGCTGCTGGGTCATGGAAAACACGAAAACAGTGAAGCTTCACAAGACAAACTAATCCATACAGTCCTTAATATCTTGAAAAATTAGCAAGACTAAGGGAAACAGAGAGCGTGCCGCATCATGTTGTACCCTTCTAATTCTATTACCACAGTTATTTGGCCCAATAAATATTGATTTATTTTTTGGCCCTAAAAAGGTGTAATTACTCTCTGTACTAATATTAACAGAAGTGGGATCTTTCCATTCCAAACACCAAGAAAAGCCAGCCTGCACCTGTTTTCTTATATTTCCTCTTTACAAGGCAGTGAGAGGGAATTGAAGATTGTAACTAGTCCGGGTTTTGCTTAGCTTGGGGCTTTTTTTCATCCTGACAGGCCTTTGTTCCCTGCACAGAGAGAGCTCTAATTACACCCTCTCCAAGTCAGGGCTGCAGTTGGAGGTAGCGATGCAAATGCCAGGTACCTTCTCTCTTCTCATTATGATCTGTCTTTTTCTAAGCATATCACTTTCAGGAAGGAAGGGGGCTCTTTCTTTTGAGTTGAAAACACCCTTTAAAAAAAATTTCCATCTTTCTCTCACCAATTTTGCTCCAAAGAGAGCCAAGAGCATAGAGAGCCAAGAAAATGCTATTTTTGGTTGTTTGCTGTATATGATAATTTTTGAATTCCGAAATCAGCAACAAGGGCATTGAATTGCCTGCTTAATCCTTCATGCTCATTGCAGTTCCAAGCACAGACCTGGGAAGGATGCCTGGGATCTCCACTCCCAATATGACCAAGCCACCACACTAGGCCAGCATAATGATATCATTTAAAATGCAATCTGTGCACTCCAGGATTTTAAAACCAATATGAAAGAGCCTCAAATTAGCTAAACCCTTCTCCATTTGGACTTTTTATAGTAGTATGATTTGTGCTTTTTAATTAGGAGGTTGTTCTAATAACCTTTTAAATTCAAAGATATCCAATAACTAGGCTAGGTCTTAGTATAATCCCAGTTGTTGGACTAGTTAAAAAAAAAAAAAAAAAGGTTTAAAGGAACTCTATAATATTTTGGTGTAATATAAGTCTCTTTACAAATTCTTTTCGATTTCATAGTTCCTACTGTAAGTTTAGGTGGTGACGATATTTGAAAGGATTGTTCTCTTTGTGAAGAATCAAAACTTCACTGTCTGATGGAATGACATGGATCGAAATCCCTTGGGATTTTCTTTAATTTCCTGTGCACTTACAAAATTAAACACAAAATGGAAATTGACATAAATTTAAAAATTTATGTTTTATGCAATGAAATCTTTATCTGTCAAGTAACAATTCTGAATAGATAGTGATGACTAATTTTATAGAGGTAAATATTCAAATTATATGAAGTTAATAGAAATTATTAATTCTGCTATAATTTGATATTTGCTGGTATAGAAAAAAGTTTACTGTTCTTAGCATTTAGTTAGATAATATATAATTGCCCACATATTTCATAAACAGTATTTAAACTCTTTTTGAAAATTAGGGACCTAAATATATTTTAAATATATATCAATTTATTAAGTTAATTGATATATATTAATCAATTAATTAAGTTAGTATAGATAATTTCCATGTTTTATTGAACAAATGATCATTACTGAAATTAAGGCTTTTCAATAACAAGCAACTACATCCAACTGAAATGTCCTAATTCATTTGTTAGTCCTATTGTGCTATACTGAGATTGCATCACAATTTACAAGTAAAATGCATAGAGGAAAAACTTAAATCCCCAAATTCTTTAAATAACTATTAGAGATTGTGTTTACCATTGATAGTATTGGATGACCTTTACAGTTGTTACATTTAATTGATAAAATTGTATGTTTTGCATACAGAATTATTAACTAAATGAATGATAGTATGATACAGCTCCCGCTAGTACGGTCTTTTGAACATTTGTCTGCTTCATGAAATCCCACTCAAGTGTACATAATTTTTGAAAACTATGAAATGTTCACTGTTTTTCTGTTGTAAATTGAAGATTTCTTGGAAATTACTTAAAACATCTGTGTTTGCTGTAAGGAATGACTTGAAGAGCCAAGTCTTTATGGGTGTGTTGGAGACACAAGTCATCTCACCCTAGTGTTGGATCCTGCTGAGACTGGCTGAGCCTCCCTGAGGGATGTCTGAGTGCAGGAGGGCACATGCACCTGTGGGAGCCTGGGAGGCTGCAGCCCCTGTGCTTGACAAGCCCACCACTGACAAGCCCCACCACACAGGGTGCAGTTCCTAAAGCTCAGTGCCTCCTAACTGGAAGGAAATTATTGAGGGTTTTTAAAAACAAACACCTTTATTGGCCTCTTTGCTTTAATATAACTTTAGGCAAATCAGATTTTCTTTGCAAAAATCTGTAAAGAATAAAACAATTGAAGATGTTTTAGCTATTTTATAGAGTAACATGAGTACAGATGGTCCTTGGCTTAATGATTTTTAGACTTTTTGATGGTATGAAAGTGATGCACATTCAGTAAAGTCCATCATTTGAGCACCTACACGACTGTTCTGTTTTTAATTTTCAGTACAGTATTCAATAAATTACATGAGATATTCAACACTTTATTGTAATGTAGGCTTTGTGTTCAATGACTTTGCCCAGCTGTATGTAGGCCGATATAAGTGTTCTGAGCAAGTTGAAGGTTAGGCAGGCTAAGCTATGATGTTTGGTAGGTCAGGTGCATTAAGTGCATGTTTGGTTTACAATATTTAGAATTTATGATAGATTCACTGGATATAATCCCATCCTAAATTGAAGAGCGACTGTATTTTTTATAATTAAAATTCAGATTGGTTGCCATTTGAAAAGTTCTACTGCCTTACTGAATGCATGCATGAAAAAAGTTTCCAAGAAATATAAAATGTGTTGAAATGACACATCTTGTGTTTTTCTTTTTTTCCTGGAAGCTAATTTAATAGTGAATTAGAGCGGCAGTTAGAGAAAGTAAACAGCACATTTGTTAATTCTACTGCTGAATGAGTTGAATAACTATGCTCATTGCAAATTCAAAATAAAAAGGGTGAAAAGGAGGACAAAAGGATAAGCACCAACAACACCATCATCACCAAGAAGAAGGGGAAGAGGAGAAAAAGAAGAAAAAAAGGAGGAAGAATGGGAGAAAAGTAGAAAGGAAGGACCGTTTCTTCTACTAAATAGATCAACGGCTAAGCATTGACATTGTTTAAATATTTCTAATTAAATACACTAAAAAAACAGATTCTAGAGTAATTTCTTGTTTACCAGATCTACCTGACTTTGATGAGGATTAATTATTTAATTATCAAAAACAAAAACTTTGTAGTATGAGCAAACTAAGACAGAGAAGCTGAGCGAATTTCCCAGGGTCACACAGCTCTCGAGTTGAGGAGCTGGGGTTGGAACCCAGACATTCTAGCTCTTGTGGCCAAATAGTAACCTCTGAGACCTAAATCCATCCTGGTTCTTCAGGGTGGCTGTGAGTTGATCTCCTTCCTACAGTCATACTCAGTACTCTCATGTAACAGGGATTGTAGTACCAGGTTGTTACAAAAATGACATGAGGTATTAATGTCACACTCCTTCTACCATTTGCAGATTGGTAGCAGGAGTGTGTAGGCTTGTGCATGTACATGTGTGTGACAATGTGTTGCTCATGTGTCTCTAATCCTAAAATTTCCACATAGTCTTCAATATAGTAGAAGCTCAATAAATATGGGGCACATGTATAAATGATATATGTAAAAATAAGAAAATGTTAAAATGTGGTTTAAATTATTTTTAAGTTATTTTCTAACTTTAATCATTTTATAAATCTCATATATTATCCCTATTACCATTATTATATGTGTACTTATTGTTCCCTTTTTCCCCTATCAAAGTACAAAATTATTTTGTTTAGAGAGTTCTGTTTACCGCTTTTTATACTCTCTAGTTCCGTGCATCACACACAGTAGGCATGAAACAAATCTGAGCTGATTGCAATCAAGCTGATTTTTACTGCATGGCATTGGAATTCATTGTCCATTTGGAAGTGTGGAATCAAAGAAGAGACTTTTTTTTGCAGGCTGAGTATTAGTGAGAATTCTGGCCTATCTGCAATGATCGATTAAACTCATATTCCAACTTTTTCCCAAGTGTTGTACACAAAGGAGCCAAACCAACTTGGAGTTCTCTGAAGACTCTGTAGGCCAGAGATGCCTGTAGAAAATGTAATTGCACTGTAGACGGCCCATGTTGTAGGAAGAAGGGACATATTCTGAAGGGCGATTCATGGCTCAGACACAGATAAGAAATCAGAAACAAATGCAGACGAAGAAACTTGGTAAATTATTCATTAATGACAGTTTTCATGTTGTCCACTGACCTCTTTCTCAGTAGTAGTGCAGGGAGCAGGTGTAAAATCTCTCACCTTCACTCCACATTGTTATTAGATGCATTAGTGCAGAGATTTAAATCTCTACTGTTCACTTTCACCATGGTTCTTCTTAAGGACATAAAATGCAAGGAAAAAGCATGTTGTCTTGTGATGTCAAAGGCTGTTATTAACTAGATAAGTCTGGTTCCAGACCTTATTAGTCCACTCTGTCTCCAGGCAAGCTTCACACCTCAGCATGAGAAAATCTGAACACTTCTACCCTCTCTTTGATTTCTAAGTCAAGCAGTGTTTAAGTGTAAGCGCTCTGGCATCAAGCTGAAGTGGAGGGGCCTCTATCTGTACTGAGAGTTAAAACAAGACAGGTCTTTGAATTGATTGCACTGCTGGAATGTGTGTGTGTGTGTGTGAGAAAGAGACCTCATGAAGCTCTACCTGGCGTTCCTGAGCTGAGAGACCCCAGCGCCCATCACCCAAATAGAGCCACATTGAATTGGTGCATTTTATTATGAAAATGATGTCGACAAACACAAAAGCACAAAGAAGAGAAGCAAAGATGATAAAGGAGCTGAAAAGACTGATTTATGAAAAAGAATAAAAAGAAACAAAGGTAATAGTGACTCGCATTTTGTCTGTCTTGTGTAACGCTTTCGGGGAATTCTAACCAGGGATGTTGGCAGAAGAACTCAGAGGGAAAAAAATATCTGGAAAACAATGCATGGGCTGAACTTGAGTCAGTATGAAAACTTGGGAGAAAGTGAAAAGGAAAGAAAAAGGAGCATCCCTTGGTTAGATAAAATGGGGAAACATCTCATTTGATACTTTGACTCATGAAGAAATAAATATATTGCTGGAAGACCTGGTAGAAGACCTATTACAAAACACGATTTTAAGTTAAAATGAATGAACACTATATATGTACATTGCAAAAAGCCAATTGAAATATAAATAAATGACTTATGTAAATTCTAACACATGTTAGAGTGTGAATTATCTAAGGAGTCGTAACCTGGACTTGTTAAATCTGGAACAGGAACTCTCAGCACACAGTGTGCCGGAATCCGAGGAAAGGGCTGGGGCCTGCAAGGGCAGCTGGTATCCCTGTCCCTTTCTATACAACAGGCTCCCCCACTTTATTACAGAGGACAACTGTCCGACAGTCTGACCCCCTGGGAACAAAGTAAATACCAGTTGGGGCTTGATATTTCCTGACATTGGGAAATAAGGAAAAGCCCTATTTGCCTACTGAAATACAATGCCAAGTGAGCACAAGTTTTTACATCAAACAAAAGCTTATGGTGCTTTGCAGTAATTCACAATTTTCCTCCAAACAGCTTGACCTTTGCCATCTTTTCAGACTGCTTTCTGGGAGCTGAGTCAGGTGCAAACGTGCTTCTGCTGGCCGAGTATGCACTACTCCAATGGAGACATGACCAGGGACCAATTTCCTAATAACAAATGGAAAAGCCTTGTACACTGTGACTGCAGCAATGCTGGGGATCGATTTGCAACTAAATGTCTTGAACAGGATGATAATTACCCTAGATTTTATGTGTTTTATACTTAAAAGGTTTGATTAGCAGTGTGCAAAAGTGTGTGTCTGTACCTGCGGGAAGAGGGGTCGTCACATTTTTAAAAGACAGAAAATGACAGACAGAGGATTAAAGAGGTTACATTAGACCTCAGAGGCTTCAGACTGGTATAATTTGGGGGAATCCATAATATTTTGACATACCTATTAAAATCAAAACCTACCACATAATGCAAAATATGGAAGTTCAATACAGAAGGGGGAAAGAGAAAGTGTATTTTGTTCTCAGGGCTGACATAAAAGCCATCACTAAACTTCCCTCCTAACAGTTTTGTTTTGTTTTGCTTTTCAGGTAATAAGTAAACTTTTGATATAGAAGAAGTGTGATACATTTAAGGTCTCTCAATGTATACCAAATATTCTCTTCACACTATAAACACATATTTCTTTAAATAACACATTTAAGAGCACTCATTTTTATCAGAAACCAAAATGAAAAATTTCATATGTTGCAATGTTTTTCAGAAACCAGTTTCATAGGAAATGTTTTTCTTCCCTGGACCTGCGCTGGCCGGCTGGGGTAGGCTCGGAGCTGGTGAGACACTCTGGCTCCCACCTTTTCTGGAAGTGGGTTTTGGGAAGATTTCCCAGTAATTGATTTCCTTGTGTAGTGGTGGTTTTCTTTTTTTTTTTTTTGGTTGTTGTTGTTGTAGTTTTATTTTAATTTCTTTTTTTTTCTAGTTAATATTATAAAAGTGATCACAAATATCGGCTTTGATTTTACATTTCCTTCACTGTAAATTCAATGCTATTTCTTCAGAGATGAAAAGAAAACCAGGAGCTCGTCTCGCCTGGGCTGTACCAGTATCTCAGAATGTTCTCTCCTGGCTCGTCGCTGGATCCTGTCGACCCCTCATTACCTATGCACTCAGCATATTTTCCTCCCAGCTCCATAACCCTGACGATAGATAGATCAATCACCCTTTAGTGAGGATGTGGCCATTTCTAAAATAATAAATTGGGAAGAATATTCAAATGTTCTTCCGTTCAGTGTAGAGAATATCAACTTTATTTTTTTCTGTACCAAACTGAAGAGTGCAGATGGCCCTAAATACATTATTTAAAAAAAAAAAAAAATGAGAACCACTTTTCCAAACACAATTCTAAAAAATTACAAAATAACTGAAACGATTATCATTTATCAGGAGGAACTGACTTTCTTGATATCCAACCTCAACATTTTAAAGCAAGCAGATGATAAAAAGGAGCGAGGGAAATATTAGATGAGCAACCCGATGGTGCTGTGAGAGAAGGAGTATTTGTTCTTAAGGGAAGGCTAGTCAAAGAGCACATGGCACGCCAATGGCACATCCGGGAGGCTGTGTTAAATTCCATCCACGCTGCGTCCGCGTCCATCGGACACATCTTGACAGACAACACAATTACAAAGTGTCTCATTATTTATGGCCACACTGCCTCATCACAAGACAGCGAGAATGAAACTCCCTCAAGTTTTTCTTCTGTCTTGCTGAGAAGGAAAATGCCAGCTGACTCGGCATCTCGTTTCTATCACTTTGTTTAATTGCTCAGCGACAGAGCAGAGTCTGTAAAAACTGTTGCCCAAGGAGCTACCCCACAGCACGGGATGCTCATGAGACCAGAGGCACCTGTGTTCCACATACCTTTGGAAGCGATGCCATGTGGCTAACGAGTTTGTACCACCTCGACTCCTAATGCCTTTCTGGTTTTCACCTGAAATGATACAACTGGGGTGGGCAGGAATCTCTGAAACAATCCCTCCCTACAAAGCAAGCTCCAACACCCCTGCAAGCTCTGACACAGACTGAGCTAAGGGGCTGGACTGCTGAAACCCCTAGCTGCCCTGAACAAAGGCTGCTCCCCCAGCCCCAGCTACAGAGGAAGGTGCAGAGGCTTGGCCTCCTGCGGAGTCCTGTGGCAGCAGGTGGCAGCATTGTCAAAGGCCTGCAGACAGGCCCGGCAGGCTGACAGGGACACGTCTGTCCTGCAGGAAGTTTCGCACGGGTAGGGTACTTTGACCTTTTGTGAATTTCTTGTCACCTCCTTGAGGGCTCCATTGTTTTCCTGTGACTGAATCTAGTAATTAGAGTCACCCAGCCCTCGGAGTTGACTTGTCTGAATTATTCGTTTCACTCACTGTTTTGACTGCATGACACAATCTGAATTCTTTCACCTCAAATTTGCCAGACTGAGGTCTTGGGATTATAGAGAAAATGCCAACGTCTCTCACAGCTTAAAAAAAAAAAAAAAACCAAAAGCAAAACAATGACAAAAAACGGCAAAGTTGAGCCGAAGGAGAGGAGATGGGGAAAAAAAACAGTAGGTAATAAAATGTAATGTCCTTTTTTGATGACCTCAGTGTTGAGAATGGGATAAACCCTATGTAGGCTGGAAACAGATATTTTCTCTTCTTCTTCTGGGTGACTGGGATGAAAGGCACGTGGTTTCTGTTTTTCATCTGACTCTGTGTAATATTTAACCCACAGAAACCTGTGTCTGGAATGGACAGCTTAGTTTCACTGCACATAATTAAGGGAGAAAACAGCCAGCATCGAGTCCATTGAGTCAAAACGAGTTCCACTGATTTTATGGGCCAAGGAAGAGAAAACAGGGTCATGTTAGGGTCGTTTTCTTTCCTCTAGCTCACCAGGCCATGAACATGAGACAGGAGGAAGCATTTTAGACTGAATGAGAAGCAGAGCATGTGTCCAGGCTAAAGCCACACTCACCTGTAGGGAATGGCCGGAGTGGGCCCCTGCAGGCAGCAGGCAGCATGTGGCTTCCTCTTCAGCTGTGACCCCATTCGGCTTTGATATTTCATTGCTCTTGTGACATCAAATGCTATTTTTTGTCTCTTGTTGTTTTTGCTCCCTGTGCACACACAGGACATTTCCAGTCCTGATTAAACATTTTCCTGTCTCGACAACTCAGTCATGCACACAATCCCAATCCCTCTCCCTCTCTAAGTGCATGAGAACACACACACACGCACACACACACACACACACACACACACTCCTCCTTGCCCTGGCCATCTGAGTAAATTAGTAGTGATTGCTTATATATGCTTATTAGCTCACAAGGAAAACTCCTTCCATTAGAGGTACATTCAGCTGCCACTATGGAGGCCGACAACTGACACCACCGAGTTGTAGACGCAAGTTCTGTTTAAAATGATGCCAGCGTGAAGCACCAGGATTCATTAAATCGGGCAGAGTTTCTCATTAAACGTGTAGATTGACAGTCGGAACTAACTGTCATTTGTGGCTTCCTTTCAATCCCCCAACCCAATAATATATATATATATATATTTTTTTGCCCAGGTGATATTATATTTAGAATAAAATAGTGAAAGTGTGACTATTCAGTGGTTGGTAGATGGCTGCTTTGTATAAAAACAGCATAGCGATTTCTTTCTTTGCCATCTCTCTGTTAGAAGGAGGACTGAGAATAGTTAAATCCAATCAAGAGGCTAGTCACTAACATTCCTAGCTTAAGTCAAAAATAATAGATAAAATGGACCTGGACTACCTGGAATATATTTAGATATTAATTATTAAGAAGCTCACAGCTAGGGCTTTCCATTTCTTTAGCATTTAATTCATGCGTGTATTTCACTTTAACTGCATCCAATAAATCCTTTCTGGAAAATTTCTCTTAATACGACCATGGAAGAAGGGTCAAAAAATTAACATCTCTTCGTGCTTGGAAAAGTGATTTGATGAAGGAAAAGGACACACTCATTACAAAAATACCGTTTTCCCTCAAAGATCTGAGGCCCCTAGGTGACACTGTTTTGCATCTTAACATAAAATATGTAATGCAGAGCCTTCTGGTATTAACAGATAGCGCCAGAGTACTCTGCCCTGAGCAGTTTGCAAAGATGCAAGATAGTCATGCCTTGAGATATGTAAAGAAAATATTTCCTCCATAAATATGGGGTCCTGATTGTCAATGAGCGGATATACTAGAAGGCACTGTCAGTATGAAATGTCATCTAAGGGCAAAGATGCTTTCCTGAATTAAAACAAAAATCATGTATATGCATCTATGTACATGTACTTACATATTCAAAACTACATACAGATGATGGAAAAAGCTGCAGGAAATACTCTTCACTAAAATAAATGCAACCTTCCAGAGAACAGCCTGAAGGACCCATTCATTACTTGGAGATCTTTTACTAAGAAAAGGTTTCCAAGAATCTGTGCCCTGTTTTGGCTCACATCCTATTTATTAACTTCCTTAAATGTATCCTTAATTAAAAATATATATGTATGAGAGGGACACTCTCTGTGCAAAGCTTTCTTCCTTTTATACACCGATTTTCTAGAAGCATTTCAATTTACAGTAAACTGATTTTTAGCTCACAGTTTCTTTTCCCCATCCTGTCAGCAGCTTGGATTTCTCTCTTCAAGTAGATACTCTAAGGCCCCCTGAGCTACTATGAATTTGAAAGCACTTTCTCTGGAAAGCTTTTTCTCATTCTTTTTTCTTATTTTTTCACAGTGAGAATTTATTTCAGAAGGCTGCTTTGTATCTTTTGTGTATAAATAGAGACAGATATAGACATAGGGAGAGTGGATGTAGATACAGACGTAGATTTGCGATTGCTTAAACACTCCCAGTGTCACCTTCTCTCTGATTTGCATTCTGCCTCTCCATCCCACTCTTCCCCTAGGGCAGGCAGAGATATTCTTGTGCTTTTGTGCATCACTGACTACACTTGTCAAGTGCTTTAAAAAATAAATGATTAGAAATGTTTGAAAAAAGAATTCACCTTTGTCCTTGAATCTTAAAGTATTACTTGAACATTCTTTCAGAGTACAGCACAAACCGTAGTAACATGTACAGTCTTAAATCAATGGTATCTTAGTGATCTTGACGTGATTCTACAAGTCAAGCCAAGATAAAAAACAATACCCTCCTTTAATTATGGAGAAAGTTTTATATTGCTTAAAAGAACCCAGAATATCTAAAAGTGTGTGAGCCAAGTAAACTTGGCAAAATAAATAATTATTTAGAAGAATGTGACTAGATCCCTGAAAAATTCTGTAGTTTGATTCAAGAGGGCATGGAAAAATAAATTTGTCCACAATATTTCTCATGGTTTTGTACCCATAATGGCTTTTCTTTGGAAAATAGTTCACATATAAAAGCTAAGACATAAATTAAATATGTCTTTGGTAGAGCTTCATGAAACATTGCAATTTTTTTAATTTATGTGGCTCAATAACCTATGAGATCAATGTATGTGATAACACTAACATTTTAATTGGAAAAATAGATTGTTCATCATGTAGCATTCAGAAAATCAGGTAGACACCTGAAAAATAAATACTTCCAACTCCAAAAATTTTATGTTGTTAAAATTTTGCACAGTGTATTCTGACTACAATAAATTAAACCAGAAATTAATATTGGGTATTTGTTCATTGTCCTAAAATATGGGAAATAAACAACACACTTTTAAATAACCTATGTGTCACAGAGGCAATCCCATGGGAAATTTGAACATCTTTCAAAATAAGTTAAAATTAAAGCACATTATATGAAAATGTGCAGATGTAGATAAAGCAGTGCTTTGAGGGAAATTTATAGCATTAAAGGCTTAAATTAAAAACAAAAAAGTCAAATCAATTACTAAAGATTTATACAAATATCAAAACTAGATAAATATAGTATAAGAAAATAAAAATGTAAACTAATAACCCTTATGAACATAGTCACAAAAATATTTAACAAGTTAGAAGCAACTCAAGCAACATATAAAAAGGATAATAAATCATGATTATGGAATGCAAGCCTGGTTCAACACTTGTAAATTAATCAATGTAGTTTATCAGTATGCTGGAGGAGAAAAAACATATAATCATCTCCATAGATGCAGAAAAAAAAAATTGGAAAAATCCAACAGCTATTTCTGATAAAAACGCAGCAAGCTATCCAATAAAGAAACTGACTTAACCAATGGGCCGTCTACGAAGAACCCAGAGTTAATGCTGCACTTAATGGTGAAATAGTAAATTCTTTTCCCCTAAGATTGAGAATAAAGGATCTCTCTTATCATTCCTATTCAATATCTGCATTAGTTCTCCATTGCTGTTACAAAAAATAACCGCAAACCTAATGACTTAAAACAACCTATATTTACTATTTTACATATCTGTGAGTTAGGAGTTTGACACAGGCTTCACTGAAGTCAAAGCAAGGTGTCAGCAGGGATGTTTTCCTTATTGGAAGCCATAGAGGAGAATGCATTTCCTGCTTATTCAGTATTTTGGTAGAATTCAGTTGCAGGACTGAGAACCCATTTTCTTGCTGTCTGTGTACCAAGGGGCATCCCCACATTCCTTGTGGGCTGCCCACATTCCTTGGTTCACACCGTCCTTCCTCCATGTTCATAGCTAACTCTTCCATATCGCATCTCTTCTCTATTTTACTCCTTCTCATTTGTGTTTTCCTACCTGAAGGGACACTTAACGATTTTTAAGGACTCACGTGATTAGATTAGGTCCACCTGGATGGTTCAGGGTAATCCTCTTATCTTTTACTCCTTCTCATTTGTGTTTTCCTACCTGAAGGGACACTTAACGATTTTTAAGGACTCATGTGATTAGATTAGGTCCACCTGGATGGTTCAGGGTAATCCTCTTATCCCAAAGGTCATACTCTTATTCACATCTGCAAAGCCTCTTTACCACTCATGTAACATATTCACAAGTTCTAGAAATTAGGATATGAACATCTTTTCTCAGGGGGAGGGGAGAAGATCATCCTGCCTATCACAGTATCAGAGTGGAGCAACTCTCCATTACCATAGGACAAGAAAAGAAAAAGAAATGAGATATGCAGGCAATTAAAGGGAGGGAATAACATTGTCTCTGTTCATAGGCTATATGTTTATCTATGTAAAAATCCCAAAGCATCTACAAAAAACTCACAATACTGCATATAATATGTAAGTTCAGTGATGCTGCTATATAGAAAGTCAATATACAAAAATCAACTGTATTTGTACACACTAGCAATGTACAATTAGATATTAATTTTTTTAAGGAAAGCGAAAATTTTAATAAGACCAAAAAAACTGAAATACTTAGGGATAGATCTGAGCAAATTGATTCAAGATTTGTATGATAAAAATTAAAAACTTTGAAAAGAGAAATTAAAGAGGGCGTAAATAAAAAAAGATGGTATTCATGAATTAGTAGTCTAAATTTTGTTAAGGTGTCAATTCCCCCAAATTGTTTTATAGATTTGAAACAATCCTAACCAAAATTCCTATCAGCAGTTTTGTTGAAATCAACAGCCAGTTCTAAAACTTATATGGAGATCCAATATATCCATAATTGGAGTCTCCAAAAATATAAGACAAAACAATGAAGCAGAGAAAAAATATCTTTGGAGCAAGAGCGACTTTCCAAACTCCACAAAATCTAAAAGCTTTCCCTGACTTTGCCACACACAGAGACAGATTTCTGGACTTATGTGCATTTTAAGAAATTTTTTTCCTAAAATGAAAGATTTGAAATGATTTTTTCAATGGTCATATTTTGGGGCCAGGAAAAAACAACCTAAAAATTGAGATCTATCCTATCAACATTATTGTGTTTAGCCCGCAAAACCAAAGGAATTCTTTTCCCACAAGTTCCCAAGGAGGACAGTACCAGATGAGGAACTTTAGCCAATCAAGCAATGACTGTGAAAACTAAACCCTCAAAATTAGTTATAAACCTGGAAAACATGGAACTAATACAGTAACTTATTAGGTGGCTGAACATAATGAAATGCTTTCACAAGGTACAAGTGAGACAAGACTGTAAGAGGAAAAATAATACAATTGTATAACTAGTCTACCTTTTTAAGTGGAACATCAACACAAGTGTAAAGACCATGGCACACAATGATGGCATTGCTAAGAAAGATATCATTATTGACTAAAATTGGTGCCAGTAGAGAATAAAGAAGACAAGGACAACAAGCTGACCTTGTCATTGCTTACAAGAGGGGACTATAGATACTAATTAATCAATTAAAGGATGAAAGATACCATGCAAAACTATAGTTATAAAGGTAACCACTAAAACAACAATAACAAAACCACAAGCCTTCTTAAATATCAGAAAATCTATTCACAAAAAAAGCACAAAGAAAACTGAACATAAATTAAAGAATTTTAAAAATTCTATGAACAAAAAACATACATAAAATAATATGGGAAAGCTAAGACCAAACATATTTCTTACTTCAATAAATGTAAATAAACGCATTTTAAAATTTAATCATAAAACCTAACCCAAATTTATGCTATTTAGTGGGACACACTTAAAATAATTTGACTCCATAAAGATTCAAAACCCAAAAAAGAGTCAAAGCTATGCTGGAAAAAATGTAAGAAAGCATGAGGCAGAATTTTAATATCAGACAAAACAAGCAGTAATTTAAGTAAAACAATTAAACAAGACCCAGAAAAAAAAGGAATTTATAATATAAAAATTAACCGTTTGCAAACTGTTTGTTCGTACAAGCAGTAACAAACATCTATGCATGAAATAGCAAAGTAGCTATGTTAATGAAGCAGGAACCACAGGAGCTGCAAGAATAAGCAGAGGATACGTGAGAGTGAGAAAGTTAATTCTTCCTTCTTTATCCAGGACAGACCAAGTTTCAAGAACATATAAAAAGTAGTAGCAATATAATTAATAAAGGAGATCTGCCTATACAGAACAAACAGAATAAAAGAGAAAAGATATTTTCTTCGTATGTGATCCTGTAATGTTCATTAAATTTGCCCATACAATAGGGCACAAATGAAACATTTGAATTTGCAATGCTTCTTTTTGTGAACTATTGCATATAGTCCTGGCTTTTGGACAGAGGTAGACACATTTTATCCATTAGGAAACAGCCATCTGTTCTTGATTTATTAATTTTTCTAAAATTGAGGATGGTTGTTGAATGTTTCCAAATGCCTGTCAACATCTATGAAGAGGGGCATAAAATTTTTTCTTTAGATCTTTTAATATTATGGGTTAGATCAATAGATTTCCTAAAAGTCAACTATCCTTGCATCTGGAATAAGCTCCACTTGATTATTAATGATTATGCTTTTAAAGTGCTCTTTGATTATGTTTGCTCATTTTTCATTTAGGATTACGCACTAAGATTTACAAGTGAGATTTCTGATATGTTTGTGTGTAAAATCACTCATTTGACTGTCTTTATCCCGACTCTCATGAACATCACTTAACAATAGCCAATGAAATTAGAGAGGAGAAAAATGAATCGAGATATAAAACTTGGAAAAGATGAGAAAACTCTATCCTACATGATGATATAGTTACCTAAGAAAAAAATATGAGAATTAGCTGAAATACCGTTGCAAACAGTATCACAATTCAGATAACATGCATTGTAAAAAATTAAATAACATGCATGAATAGCTCTAATGGGGAAACATTTCCCATTTAAAATAACAAACACCAAATATAAAATAACCAAGAATCAATTTAAGAGGAAATAAGTAACATTTACTTAAAGTAAACTTTGAAACATTATTGAAGAATACAAACATAACAGAACATATGAAAAGACATACCAAGTTCTTGAATATGAATACTCAATATTAAAGACATATGAAATACCTCTAATTTAATTTGCAAATTTCACATATGCCCATAGAAATATTCCAACAGATATCTTGAGAGAAATAAGAGCAGTTGATCTCAAGTGTCTCATGGAAGATAAGATTCAGAAATGCTCTGAGAGAAGCAGCGGTGTAAGTTGAATTGTCTTACCAGATCTTTAAACGCACAATAAAATTTTCATTATTAAAATAGTGTGGTAATGGGACCTGAAGAGATAGGCCAAAGAAAATACACAGAAATGCATTGAGACTTTAACGTGGTAATTAAAGAAGAGGAATACAGATGGACTTTTCAGTAAGTCATGTCGGGACAACTGGGTTGACTTATGGAAATATTAACATTGGACGCATGCTTCGCAGCACACCCCAGGAAAAATTCCAATGGTTCAAGCATTTAATTATAAAAGTTAAACCATCAAAGAACCAGAGACATACCAAATTTCTTCATAATCTGGGAGAGAAGAAAGGCTAACTGAGTAAAATTGAGAAGCCATAAGAGAAATAGTTGCTAAATTTGACTGAAAATGCCAAAATCTTCTATAGAACAAAAAGAGAAAAGAAGAAAAGCATAACAAATATAATCAAGAGATAAATGTTTAACTGGAAAGACTATTTGCAATGCATACCACAAGCCAAGTACTCTTCTTCGTATAGAGAAACCATCAATTGATAAGTAAAAAAAAAAAAAAAAATTCAATAGAGAAATAGATAAAACAGATGAGCAGAGATGTCACAGAAAACTAAGTACAAACATAAGAAAAGGTACTCAACCCCATTCTTATTATGGGAAATGCACATTAAGAGCCAAGTACTCTTCTTCGTATAGAGAAACCATCAATTGATAAGTAAAAAAAAAAAAAAAAAATTCAATAGAGAAATAGACAAAACAGATGAGCAGAGATGTCACAGAAAACTAAGTACAAACATAAGAAAAGGTACTCAACCCCATTCTTATTATGGGAAATGCACATTAAGTACACCGAGATGCCACCCTTTCCCATCATATCACAAAAATCTGAAAGTTTGATTACTTGAGACTTTGTTGAAATCAAGCAAAAGGGAGAATTCTTGTCTATATGGCTGCAACGACCTCTATGAGGGCAGTTTGGTTTTATCAATCAAAACTACAAAAGCCTGTGCATTTCGACCTGACAATTCCACCTCTTTATCCTAGACACATCCTTGCATAACTGAAAAACCACGCATACATGTGGTTATTTACCACAGCATTATATCTAATAGTAAAACTGAACTATCCAAATATTCATTAATAAGGTATGGATTAATTAAACCACTGTCTACATTAATCACTATATACATACAACAGAAAATACACAGAAAAAAAAGTGGAGAACATAAATAATTGAAAAGATATCCTGTGTTCGTGTTTTGGAAGACTTAATATTGTTAAAATACCCATATTACGTAAGATGACCCACAGGTTCAATGCAGTCCCTATCAAAATCCTGATGGCATTTTTCTTTTCAAAAATAGGGGGGAAAAAAGTCCTAAAATTCGTATAGAATCTCACAGGACTGTGAATAACCGAAACAATCTTGAAAAAGAAGAACAAATCTGAAGGCCAAACACTTCCTGATTTTAAAATATGTTATAGAGAGTGTCGGTAACCAAAGCAGTGTGTGACTGGCATAAACACAGACATATAGAACGAGAGAATGGAATAGAGAGCCGATGAATAAAAACTTATATATAAGGTTAAGTAATCTTCGACAAGGGTTCCAAGACCACATGGCATGGCAAGGACAGTCATCTCGTCAACAAATGGTGCTGAGAGAACTGAATATCCGTGTACAACAAAATGCAGCTGGGCACTGTGCCAGTCAGGGTTCTCCAGAAAGACAGAATCAACAGGATGTGTTGTATGTATACTAGAGGGGGTGCATTACAGGAATTATCTCACACAGTTGTGAAGAGAAGTCCCAACATAGGCCATCTGCAAGCTGGATGCCTATAGTGTGGCTCAGTCCAAGTCTGAAAGACTCAAAGCCAGGAGAGCCAATGATGTCTTTGCTGTTAAGTCCTGGAACCCAAAGCTGAAGAGTCTCGAGCTCTGATGTCCACGGACAGGAGAGAAGAGTGTACCCCAGCTCCAGCAGATAGAGAGAGATCTTAGCCTTTTTTCTCTATTTTTTTGTTCTCTCTGGGCCCCCAGCAGATTGGATGGTTCCCACCCATATTGAAGGTGGATCTTTCCTACCCAGTCCATTCAGACTCTTATGCTAATCTCCTCTGGAAACACCATCACAGACACACCTAAAAAGATAGCTTTACCAGGTTTCTTGGTATTCCTTAATCTAATCAAGTTGACACCTAGAATTAACCTTCACAGACACTTACAGCATATACAGAAATTAACTCACAATAAATTAAAGACCTACATGTAAGACATAAAACTATAAACCCCCTTGAAGAAAACATAGGGAAAAAGCTTCATGACATTGGATTTGGCAATGACTTCTTGAGTACGA